>NC_067123.1:30307817-30601303 GCF_021347895.1 Acanthochromis polyacanthus | reverse complement strand
CGACTTAAGTGTGGTCGATCCAAACTACAACTAATGCTGCTGTGACTAATGTTAGACGCTTTATGTCCATATTTCTCCAGATGTAAGAAATGTTTATCTCTTGTTAGTTCTTTGACACTGGAACGGCACAGTCACAATACTAAATACCTCAAATGAAGCTTTCAATAAATGTTGCCTGAAAAACCACCAACATATAATGTTTAATAACTACATTGTAGGAATTCTTATGCCGCTTGTCTTTGAACGGTCTGATGGTGCTGCAGTGCCATCTGCTGGTTTATCACAGCCACAGTGTATCACTGGTACATATACACAAAACTAAACAAATCACAACTAAAGCCTGCAGTTTAAGATCATTACTGCATTTCTGTCTGTAACAGACAAATCTAAAGCGTTTTTAGTAAAATAATCAGTACATAATTCATGAACAAATCTGCCAACAAATCAGGGTAGATAGACAATATAACTCAACTGTGCAAAGACTGCAGTGATGGTATGTGTTTTTCTGGGTACGTGTTTCCATATATTTTCTGTAGCTCAAGAATGTTAAACAACATGAAACCATATGTTGAAACGTTTACTTTAGCTATCATCCATCATAGTTTGACGTGATTTAACCTAAAGGGACTAGGGGCCCTCTGGCTTCCTCTTTCTCTCTTTCTCCTTCGCACGCGATGTATCTTAATGTACGCCAGATGTTGAAATCTATAAAGATCTAGTCATTGTAACTCTCTTCATTCATTCACCGCATGATGCTTGAATCACGGGCTCGTCCGTATTAAATGTACTCTTAATTTGATCTACCTGTGTCCTCTCTTCATTGATGAACATCCACCTTCAGATCAACATCATGTCACTGCAGCTAATGTGGGAAAGCAGGTAACCATGTAAAACGCGTATTAATATAGGTTTAATATGCAACAAGAATATATATTCACATATCCTAAATGTAACATAATAAGAGCTGTATAGTATTGTTGAAAATGGTGATATTCTGTTTCTCTTTATATTGGGCAATGAAAAACATACGAAAATTTCACCAGATGACCTTAATAACCCCATATGGAAAGAGATAATTCTGCTAGAATGATTAAGGGGGCCATTGTAGGGGCATTCATCTGCACTGAAAAGAAAAATCTCTTTTAGAAAAGCTGAAAAAAGGTGTTTGGAACCTTTCTTATATGGTGTAGCACTGATAAGGGCATCCAAAATAGTTGATTTATTTGGATTGTATTTAGATCTTGATTTGCACCCATACAGAACTTTGAGGTTCTGCACAAAACAGTCGTGCTGCTCATGTAATGGCCACATTTTTAAATACTGCTAAGTACTTATTTTTGATACAACTTCCTTTTTGTAACTGAAATATTTCCATGTGACTGGCATTTTCTGCATCATATTATGGTGGAACTGTCTTTTATTATATGAAGGAAGCACTAAATTCAGGCATCAGGTAACAATTCACAACATAATGGAATATAATACAGTAAGGCTCTCATACATTTTGTATTGCTTTTAAGCATTTATTATTCTGTAAATCAATATTCTTAATTTAATATAGTGCCATGGCCATACCCCCAAACTTGGGGTATGACCATGGCACTATGCGATGAGAAAGTTGAACATGAATTTGATTTGGCTCTACTGTTTTTGGTTTATTTGTGTTTTGGTTTCAGTAGTGACTAAGGTAAAAGACTGATGCTTACATATAGTTATGTGGTGAATGATGTGGTTGGTAGAACATGTACACTGATGATGTTAGTCAGAGTACTTTAATAGCATCATTGTTAAGTACTAGTACTGTTTTAAAGGAACTTTCTTTGGCTGACCCTGGTTATTTTCTGCAGTAGAAGGGAGTTATATTGTCTTCTAAGATGCTGTTTTGGTGATAGCTTTTAACTTATGCCTCTACTGACCTTCGTGACTCTCTGTTGTATAAAACATTTGGCCTTTTCTTTCTTTATTTACAAAACTTACTCTGCTCATTTATTTCATCATGTTTGTGAGACCAGCTGTAGTTTCTAAATTAAACTTTTTGACTTGTGCTTTACTCAACAGAGTTCCCCACCGTGAGGCATCTGGACTAGAGCACACCGTGGCTTCTTTAGGAATACTCATAATTACTCCAACGTCTGTATACAGGTGGTGTTTTCTACAGCAGCAGCATGCAGCCAGGTGGGGCACAAGAAATGCACATTTTACTTTATATGATCCTCTGTGGTTAACCATGTTCTTTTGTGATTTTCTTCTATAATGCGTGTGTGTATCATGCAATCTCTGCTTGTAGGAGTTTCAAACAAAAGCCAGCTGTCAGAGTCTCTGAAGGATTATCTAAACAACAAGAACAGACTACAACCCATTATTGGTCTGTAGAAAGAAATCCCTATTTTCGATGTATGTGGACTTTGCTCTGTGTGTATTGAAATAATTTGTTGTTTTATATGCATTTAGGCTTGGGCAGCATAATAGAATGTGTGAAAGTGGGTCCACAGAACAGAGAGTCAATTTACTTGTGCGAGGTGTGCGTCTGTCAGCTAAATAAAGCCGACATGCGGAACCACATATTGGGAAGTCTCCACAGATTCAACTACATTGTGAGTAGTACGGGAGTCGTGATGGCAAATTTGTGTGCTGCCTTGGATTGTAGTTTTACACATGACCTTTTGCTTGACAGAAAACCTGGCATCCGCACTTACTGTCTGAATGGCAGGAGAACTCTGATCTGTCTAAGCTGGCCTGGCCCCTGATGGAGAAGGCCAAGGTGCTTGAGAGACAGGAGGGAACAGGACGTATCCAGGTATGTCACTTTGATTGTGCATGTCACCGTCTGGAGTTGCAAACAGTTGAGTGTTCCAGTTTGAGTGCTCATGTCTTTTTGCACCCTCATATGAAGTTATTAAAGGTAGAAGATGCTGTATACGAGAGGATGGCAACACACAGAGAAACAGACGGTCAGTGAATATTCACTTCAGAAGAGTGGGTGTCTCAACCTCTGTTATGCCCACCCCTTCTTTCCCATTCATGGTCTTTGACATTTTTGGCACTTTTTTTGTTTTTTGCCATTATTTCCATATGCACATCTTTTTTTTTTTTTTTAACTCCATGTGAGTCTCTTTCTCTCTCTGACACCACAGTTATAGCTTTGATAAACTCCTTAAAGAATGGACAGAGTGAGCCTGAGACTGCATCGTTACACTATCCCGTCCAATCACAGAGGACGGTACTGCTTGCACAGAACCGACAGGGAATGTCCAACAAATCCCTCAAGGCTGACAAGAAATCAAACAAGACCGCACAGTCAGAACAAAAGTCTCTGCCCGTGATGCAAGCAAAACCCCCTGTCACACCAGAAGTCTGGGTAAAAAACGTCTCAACATCCCAGATGTACGATACTCAGACATTACCCGAATCCACAGCCATATCGGAGAAAAACAGGAGCTGTCTTGATGACTACACGGGAACCAAGCCTCTTATAGGTGAGCACAGATAAAGTACAGCGCCGGTAGTCGCTGGAGTGAAGGAAAACTCATTTAAGCAATGTAAGACAGTAGTTTAGTACTATTACATTAAAAGATTGTTTTGCATTGTTACCAGTAATAAGTGCTGGAAACAGACACTACTATATATACTGTGGTTATGGATCATGGCAACTGCTCCAGACGGCATTCTGTTTTTTCTTTACATGTGTATGGATTAATCAAACACAATATAATTATTGTTCATTATTAATGAATTAATCTGAACTTTAGAGATACCGGTGGATGGATTTTTTTGAAGCTTTAGATGAAACTAGTGTCCTGTGACCACCAGAATTTGTGCTAAGCTCGTAGGACACTTAGCAAAAAGTGTATTTTCCAAATGCAAAAAATGTTGTTTTTAAAAATGCTGCATGTCCAACAGGCCTTTCCTGTGTGGTTGAGTACAGAACTGAGGATGGCTGCTCATACTGTTTCTTATGCCACTGTTGCCGCATCAAATCAGACCAAAAGGACGTCACTGATCACCTGACCAGCTCTTCCCATCTCCTTAACTACTTGGTGAGTTAGTTGTGCTCATTAACACAGATCTTTACTATTATGCATCTGTATGTAGAGAACATTCTATGTGTACATTTTAGGTTTAATGAAAATGTCTTTGTATAGATGGAAGCTTATCCAGAGCAAGTGGTGGGAATGACTGCAGAAATCAGAGATGACCGTCAGCTTCTCTGTTCACTGGCCAAGAAAGTGGAGCAAAATGAAGGCAGAGGAGAGCTGAAGGTATCAGATATTCTTCTAAGCACAGATTATCCTGTCTTGGTTGTACTGGATGTAAGATGACCGTCATGTCCTTAACAAACAGGCTTTGATTTCACTTGTCCTTGTGGGTCCTAATGTTTTCAAACATCTCATGTTTCCAGGTAGTAAATGCACCAGAATCCTTCTGTATGCAACTCACAGGCAAAAGTTACCACTGGTGTAAGTACAGACGATTATATTTTTGTTTGGCTGTCAGTCGTTCACCTCTTTTCCTCCGACTCTGCTCTTGACGTGTTGACCTGTGTGTAAGTATAACGTTTTACTCTTTGTCACTTCACATTATTCGTCTATGGCTCCATGTCTTGAAAGTGGTGTAATACTTGTGCTGTGCATCAAAGTCAAACTCCACAAGGTCTCAACTTAAAAAAAAACCACACTCCTCTAAAATGAGATGCAGGATCTACCATATTTTCAGTGTAGTACAAAAGTGACTTTTGATGTCAGGTTTGTTGAGGCTGTGCTGGTCAATACAGGTATTTATGCTTTAAGACTTGCTGTGCCACATGTTTAGTAAGTAAAAGTGTGGGTATGTGAAAGCTAATGGCGTATTTTGTCAAGTTTAGTGAAAAGATTAGGAAACAGTAATTTGAGACGTCTCATTACTTCATTTAACCCCTTGATGTCTGTTGTTGTGAATTCACAACATACCACTTTCATTGAGACTGCAGCCGACATAGCATATCCATTCCTCCAATGCCGGTTTGTGCATGTTCAATACGTACCTCGGAACCTTTTGCAAGCTCTGGTTTCTGGTAGGACCAGTCAGAGTGTGATCTAATTATTATATATCTGTTATTATTATTATGTATCTGTTCTGTGTGTAGAGTTAAATTAACAATCTCTACTTATTTTAGCATCAGCTAGAAAGCAAAAACATGCAAAAAAAAGGTTTTTATTTATTTGTAAATAAATTCAGGCGTCAAGGATTTAAGGCAGGTCCGTTGCTGATTTCTGCAAAGGTTGTGTTTACTTCTTTTTACTCTCATAGTCAACAACAAAATATAAATTTGGTAAACTTTCCATACAGTTGTATGTTGTTGACTTCAAAATCTTTTTGTTCGTTTTCTTTTCTCTTTATTCACAGTGTCTCTCTAAATTTAGCTGTGATCAAACCCTTCAGTGTTTCAGTAATGCTGCTCCGAGCACTACTTTATGTGTCACATACATTTAAAAAAAAAAATCCGGTTCGCTTTTGAATGTTTCTCCGTATACCCCTTGCACTGGTTTTGCTTTTTTCCAGGTATAAAGATGCTGAGTAGTGGATGGACACATACTAACATCCAGAAAAAGAGAACAGGTGTCAAAGGTGTGTGTCTTTGGAAGATGAAGAGAAGTTGACTTTCTGTTTTGGTACTGAAGTATATTAGTAATTTCCTGCTCCTTTTTTGTAATCTGTCCATCTTGTTTACACTCTGTGTTTAAGGGTCGACTGTGAATAAAACCTCAGCTCGGGATATGCCTGAGAAATACCACCCAGTGCTGCCAAAACGAGCAAAAAGACAGAAACCAAAGACGAAAAACAGGAAGATGCCCAATACTGTGTTCAGCGTAAGCCTGCCTCTTACCAAAGGTTCAATTCTGCTGGAGAGGACGTCTTTCAGCACGGACAGCCTCCCTGTGTGTTTTGCATCACCTCCATCCGATGACGACATCCGTCTCTCTCCAAAGTCTCAGATAATGGGCTCTGAATTTTATGACTGTGATAGTGGATCATTTGAGGTTGACCATGGTGAATGTCCCACAACGTGCAAAACCTCCCAACTACAGCAAGATCACTATGGTGGAAATGCAAATCCTGCTCAATACATACCAGAAAAACCTTTAACCGTCACTCTGCTACAAGAAGCAGAAGAATACGCCAATGATGGTGTGTACGTCCTCCAGTCAGAGGATGTAACCGGGACAAAAGACGATGAGATGTATGGGGAAGGGGCTTACAACAGACAGCATGGTTTTGGGGAAAGTTCAAGTCAGAAGTTCTTTCAGACATCAAGAAATGAGAAACACCAGACGCACAATGAAGGACCGCTGCCTGCTGTGTCCCACACTATGACCTGGCCACCGTATCACTCCTCCTACAGGCAAGAGGAGGGTGGTGCTGAGCAGTGGCACAATTCAGCTTCACAAAGTCAAGCTGGCACAAGAGTGGAAGAGTTTGGAGAGGAGAACCACAAGGACATGAGCTTGGATGCTCTTCAACGTTATTACCAACAACACCAGTACATGACAGCAGACACAGGTCTTCAGTACAACATGGCTCCTGTGACGGGCAGTGTGGGGCCTCAGTATCTGTCTGGTGAGCCGGTTGCTTATTCAAATGCCGCCCAGACAAACTTACAAACTCCCTTGTTGGATCGTCTCGCATACAGTGGCAGCGTTCCATCACAGCCTGGAGTACAGTTTCCTGAGAGTAAGCCGAGATCATCCCAAACATACACGGAGGTCACCGCCGTGCATTTCCAGACAGCTGCACAAAGCTATGGGTCACAGTCTACAGCCTATCAGGCCTATCAAGCCGGACAAGTAGACCAGGGGTTGACGTCTAACCACAGCACTGGAACCTGGACAAACCCTGACCCGTACTATGCTTATCCAGCCAGCATCTGTGGAGGTGCTGGGGTCCAGTGCTATCATCCAACCTGGCCAAGCTCGGTGCTACGGGGCCCGCTCAGGTCTTAATATCAGAGCCACTGCTTTGTGTAGATGGAAAATCTCAATTTGCTCGTCTCAGTGTCAATATTTACCATATTTCATTGAGACTTGATTTCTACACAAATAACTGACATCCTTGTTTAATCACACTTGTGTTGTCCACTATGGGATGGGGTGGAGGGGCATTTTTGATGTTCATTTGCAGTAACAGTATTTAGTTTCTGTCATAAAGGGAGTCTCCTCATGGTGGGATATTTTTTTCATCATCTGACATCAGTGTTCAGCTTTGTTCTGTTTGACTTTACATTTTGTAACATAACACCTTTTATATGCAGCAGACAGCGATTTAGCGTTTTCAGTCAGATGACGTCTTTAGATTAGATTTTGGTCTAATAAACTGAAATGAGCACAGACAGTAAAGCATCTCCTTGGATGTGCTTGAAAGTATTAGTGGGAATAGAAGGGAATGTTCAGCTGCTGCATCATACGAGTACGTAAAAACAAATCTTTTTTGATTTTGAATTAAAAAATCTCTGTCTCCCTCTGATTTCCATATATTACAGTTATATTAGTGACTCAAGCCAAGCGGGACAGAAATGGATAATTTGAGAATTTAAAGTCAAAAACGGAATTTATTCATGGTTCTATGTTCTGCAAGTAAGTGAGAAGAATGATCATTAATATTTACCATCAGACTTTGCATTGTACAGCAGCTGGCTGTTTTTTTTTTCTGCGTTTTTCTAAAAATTGTTGTAGTTTGGAAAGCAACAATAAGGTCATGCTGGACTACAAACATTTTTTTCTTTTGCACTGTTATGCCACTGTGACTGCATTTATTTTGTATAGGCTGTGCCTGAAGAACTCCAAAGAATTTACTGTTGTTACATTTGTAATATGACAGGCACGGTTTTGTTCTACTTTTTTAAACATGTTTGAATGTTCTATTTTGCTAATCATTGTGGAATAAAGCACTGCTGAGGTTACGGTTTTCAACCTGTTTTGCTGCTTTTGTGCACAACTGAAGTTTGTATGTGATCTGGTTTGAGTTACCATCTGTGATTAATCATCAGCGTTATAATGCCGTGGATTACCCCCATGTAATACGATGGCATTTATTCCATGTTGTTGTGAAACCTAAAACATCGGACTCATTTTGTACACATTATTTGTATATTTTATTAACCACAACAATAATAACTTGGTTTTTAAGGCTACATTTTCTAAAACGAAGGTTCACAATGGACTCGCATGTGAAATGCAACATGCCACTTTAATAGATGCAAACAAAACACCAAATTCAATCAAACCTTAAAAGCAAAATAAGTGGTAGAGAGATGACATCACATAAAATCAAATCTTGAAAAATAGGGGTTAAGAAGTGATTTTATTTTTCACTGAATCTTGGAGGCTTTCTGTGCATTAGCAGCTCCTTTTTCTGTAGTTGTCAGCTGCATCTACAGTTCAGATGGTGTATGTTATGATAGCATTATAGATCTGTGGAAATAAGCTCACTGGTTTGTTAATGCAAACGGCAAGGTGCGCTGTCAATGCAGACAGAAGTGCTTAAAGTCATCAGAAAGGGAAAGCGAGAGAGCCGGAAGAGAAAAACAACTCATGAAAGTTTGCTTTGTTGTTGATGAAACCCTCTGTAAAGCACCAAAATACATCCAAGCCATGAGAGGATCACAGTTTAGTTTGAGTTTAAATGTTGTGTACATTATGTCGGAATCTGCATTTGAAATAATCCGCAACACTGTTCCTCCACACGTATTCAGGATTGATGATCAACTTTAATTGTGCTGTTTTGTTTAAAATTAAGTGCCTAAATTGATCTTGTATTTTTAGAGTTTGCACAAAACCATGATTGTCAGCGGCTCTTCCACAAACACTCAGCCCTGCACTGGATATGTGATCACACACAGCTACAGATAGTTAAGCTCTGACACAGTCCCTCTTCTTGTCAGCTGCATTGGAGGTCCCTGTTAGTGGGTTCTTCTTTCTCTGGAGCACTTTGTGTTGTAGTGATTTTGGCAACTTTCTGTTTATGTATTTACGTTTGACAGCATGCTCACAGGACATGCACACACCTGCTACCATAACTAGTTCATTTTGTGCAGAGTGCATCTAGTACACCCTTCTTTTTAACATTTTTTTTTAAACAGTCACCCTAATTGTGATTCTCGGTTACACTAGATCATCACCCACATTTTGACTGTAAAGATTTTCAAAATCAAGCAGATCCAGGAGCTATAGAGGCCGTAAAGAGAGTGAACATGCTCACATGGATAAATTAAATCTCTATTTTAGATTAGATTGGATCAGATTAGATTCAACCTTTTTGTCATTGCACGTATACAAGTACAGAAGGACAATGCAGTCTGACATCTAACCAGAAGTGCAATAAGCAGCAAATGCAAGATTTACAAAATGTAAGATATATGCAGGGTGAATGAGATTTAATATACCATGAAAGACAAATGGTTTGTTATTGACATAATGGACCAAATATTGAGATACTGTGACAATATTTACAGATTGTATATACAATTGGAGGTGCAATGAACATACTAAGCCAATAAACATAGTATAGGGGACATATATGAATGGATATAGACATAATATACAGATTATTGGGATGCTAAAAATATACTGAACATATTATACTAATACACATAATGTATGAATAGAAGGATATATATTAATGATATGGACATAATATGCAGATTATGGACAGATTAGACAAGAAGATAATATCTTAAGGTTGATATGAACATAATATACAGTTTAAAGTACAGATTTAAGGACTGTGGACATATTATAACAGATGGGTGAGAGACATGAATGTAAATTGTTCAGTTTTGCATAGACTACACAGGTCGTTCGGCTTTTCTGCTAAAGTTAGCTGGTTTGGAGACAGTTAAAACTCTTCAGGCGACATAAAAATTTATTTATCGTAAACGTTACACTTAAATTAAGTCAGTGAAACGGCTGTCTGTATAAGATGTTCAACAACATTAAACAACTTTACCAGTCGAGCAGAACGAAACCACTTCTTCAGTGCGGAAGCTAACTAGTTAATGCTAGCTAGTGTTAATTCAAGCTACGCAGCTAAAACTGGCTAAAAAACATAGCTCGTTATTAACTAACCTCAAATGTAATTCTAGCTTTCCTATCCTGGCTTCTTCAACACACCTGCCTCAATACGAACATTAGTTAATTCACGAAGTTTTCGCCAAGTAACCACAACCAACAATTCAAACAAGTTTAGCTAACTAATGATTAAAAAAATAACAAGCTAAAGACGCTGCCGACAAAACTGGTGTTACCGTTAGAAGGTTGGTGTCAGCCTCTTTATGTTCGGAAATCTGTGACGTGAACACACACATGTACCGACAGCCTGCTTAAAGTTTAGCAACATATGACTGCCTCCGGTAGTGTGTGTCTGGAGGGAGTGACCGACGCTCCGAGGTCATTTCTGCTCTGACCAATCAAGTACCGGCTCACGCTGTGTGCGTGTGTGTGTGTGTGTGTGTGTGTGTGTGTGTGTGTGTGTGTGTGTGTGAATTATTCATCTTGTGGGGATATAGCGTGGTCTTCTTCCCCTGTCCCCTCATATTGAATGTATTTTGAGGTTGTTAGAAACTTGGAAGTATAAAATAAAAATAAAAGCTTTATAAAAAACATATAAAGACAATTATTTCTGTCATTCCTCAAGCCCACACCACACCACAGCAGTCAATCACAGCTGCAAACAGATGTTTTCCTGCTTGGTTCTTGTTTAGTACAGCCCTAAAATCTCAGGTCTATTTCACAAGACTAGTACTCTAGATAGGTATGTTGGGCCTAAAGTCAGAGATTTGCTCTCATTTAACCTGGCTAGATCTCCATGGTAACTGATGCTGAACTGCTATCTTTGTCTGGAGCAGATTTAAATCAGCTGTAAGAAACATCTCCCTCGAAGCAGCTTGTTTCCTCTTTTTGAGGAAACAGATTGTCAGCTGTGGGAATATGTTATATCCGCAGACATGTTGAGCTGTGTAATAATAATCCCACTGAACAAGGCCAAGTCTTCTCTTCTGTGGTTCCCCGGTGGTGGAATGAGTTACCAAGCTCTGTTCAATCTGCAGAGTCCCTCTCAGTCCTGAAGAAAAGATTAAAAACCCAGCTCTGCCTAGCCTGTAGACACCACAGTCCTATTATCACACTTGAACTTGTTTCGTGGCTCATATCCAGGCTGTTTTCTCCTGACTATCCTTGCTTGTGTTGTATCTACTCTCAGATGTACGTCGCTTTGGATAAAAGCGTCCTGCTAATTGAATTTGTAGAATTGTAGAAGTGCAGTTGTCATGGTTTCTCTGATGTCCATGAAGTGCAGATGTTGAAGGAAATGTTTGGTGACACTGACTTGCTTAATAATAAGTTTATTATAAGGAAGAACAGCATCGATCAGACAGAGAGACTGCCTGGGAGGATTCTGCCAAATGAACCTCCCTGAACGACAAACGGAAGTCACTTTTATACGTTTTGAAGACGTGAAAACATGTTACAACATATGATTCCTATTAGAAGACAACTGGTTAAAAATCAAGTTCTCATTGATCAACCTTAGACTTTGACACCAGAGGTCACAGAGGTCAATTTCTTAGACAAGGGCACTCATATCTAACACAACCCTGAGTTCCTTCAGCAAGAAGATACATTCCATTCTAACATACAGCACATGTCTAGCAACACGTCTAACATCACATGTCTCAGGTCAGATACTACACAGTTACAGTATTTAACAAAGGAAAATTCATGTATTCAGTTAGTGGTGCAGAGCATTTCTTCAAAACCATATTTCAATGTATGAAATGTAAAATTGTAGTGCTCTAATATGCAGCTGTCTCATTACTGTTGTAGCAAAAATTTCCCTTTGACCCGAACAAATCAAATTTATCATGTACTAACCACAAACCCGGGCCTTGCTATTATCATATATGTCTATTTATATGAAAGATGCTAGTACAAGTCTGCTAGCCTAGCTGCGCTAGACCCATGCTCTGAAGACGCAAGGGTCTAGGCACGCTCGACAGGGAGGGAAACGGGCTAAAAGGTTGTCTATCAAATCACTCTGCAGCAATTGGGTAGGTATACAAGCAATCAGCGCAACGAATAGGCTCCTAGAGCGCCGGAAATCAGAGGATGCGGGAGTTCGGTGAAGCCTTATTTATACAGTCAATGGGTGAAGCTCAAGTATATTACAGACATGTTAACACAAAGATTATTCAGAGTCGGTGCTAATGGAGCTCAACGACTGTTGTTGTTTTTGTTGTCGACCCTGGCAGAGAATTAAATTCGTTGCCGTGGTTTGTCTAGCGCGGCTAGGCTAGTTGTTTCCGGTTGTTTCTGTCAGAATCGTCGCGCCTCTGTCGTCACTTAGTTACGCCCGCCTTCTGACTCTACACTTCATGGTGATTCGTCCGGCCAGTTTTAGGAGCATCCAACCTCGAGCCTTATGGAGGGTAACTAGACCCACCCTGGCAGAGAATTAAATTCGTTGCCGTGGGTTGTCTAGCACGGCTAGGCTACAAGTCTGCATTATCTTGTTTCAGTCCTCTAAACACGAGCCTGATGTCGCAGCTCTGCCTTTCAGCTGAAATATTCACTCTGCATTTCTTTTCTTTATCATCATTGTTGCTCCTTTTATTCTTCAATAAAATACAAAAGACAAATACTGTTGCACCTTGATTGTTTTTGCTAAGTCTCATCCTGATTTTCACAAGAAGTACTAGTAGTGTCTCTGTACGTGCCAGATTGAGAAATTTTATTAGTTTGCGAACTGACAGCTGTATAGAAAATGACAGTAACACTTAAAATTTTTTACACAAAAAAACATTCAAGTTATCTGTTAAGAATATCATAGTATATTGTATTGTATAATATGGTAGACTTTGAAGCCTTTTCATGTGATCTCTTGTGTGAGGCTCACCTATAGTTCAATTAACATATTAAGTATCTGATCTGAGACATGCATTACTTAAAAAGTTAGTAGAATGGAATCTGTTTTGCCTGTTCTGTTTTAGTATTTGATATGAGTTGTTTACCACAAAAGGGAACTGAAAGACATAAGGTGCTCATTGCATTGGTATGAGTTATTCTGCTCAAGCAAGTCAATGCTGTGTTGATGTCGGGGTGCAATGTCTACACAGCTGACCTGTGACCCTTTGGCATGCAGAGCTGAGGAGCTCCGTTTGAGGGTGGTTTTGTTTTTGAGTAGGAGTGTCACAAACTCAATGGACGGACCCGTGCAGAGAACCACACTACCAGGCAAACTAGGTGGAAAAGGGAGGTTTATTGGAGGGAGAGAGTAATGGCGGAGGATGAGAGGGGCCGGTTTGCAGGAGGAGCGGCTGGTGGAGTGGGGTTTGGGCAGGGAGGTTCTGGAGCCGGAGGAGGAAGGACGTCGGGCACTGCCGAACTGGGGGGCCGAGGTGTTCAGTAGGCCAGGCGGTGACTAACGTCCAGGCGGGGGGCTTCCAGGAGGATGCCGAGAGGCGAAGAGCAGCCAGCTTGCTGCTGCGGGTTCCGGGTTGGCTTGAGGGGAGCTGGTCGGGGTTCCAGGGAGGGGGTCCGGGCAGAATGGGGAGTCCAGGAGGGGAAATACCAGTGCCGAATGGTTCAGGAGGGCAGACAAGGGACCAGGGCTGAGGGAATCCCGGACAGCTGGATCTATGTGAGGACAGAGGAGAGAAATCGTTAAACGTGTCAACAAACCCAGTGGACTGCTGCAGGTGAGAGAGCGAACTGACAGGTATGTCTTGTTCAACAATCTGGCAGGGAGGGGAAGGCTGAGCCGGTACTTATTGCAGGGATGGTAATCAGTGAGATGTCCTTCAGCTGTCCTTCACCCACGGGGAAGGCCGATTATCTGAGTGGAGGCAGGTGTGAGCCCACACTCCACTCAGTTGTCACACTGGGGAAGGAAGCAGAGGCAGGGGAGCGGATGGGAGACAGAGGAGACAGAGGAACAGAGAGGCAGAGAGACAGAGGGAGAGAGGAGCATGAGACGGAGAGGAAACAGATGGGAAAAGGGGTATTTGGGATGCCAGGTGGGAAGGACAGGGGTGAGGAGGGAGCCCTAACAAGGAGTCCTCAAACACGACCCAGATGTTGTAATCCTATCCTTTACCAGAAGGTATAAATGCGACTTGACTTCTTTGTTCTGGGTGAGATTCTTATTGGCTTTTGAATCCTCCATCAGGCAGACCATGGGCCTGATCAATGTTGTCCTTTTTATATAATAAATCATTCTATCTTAAAGCAACAGTGTCACTGGACGTTTTATTCAATATCTGCACATCTAAGGGAAACCACGACAGAAACATTCAGCTGTAACACAGAATTCAACATTTAGTTACTGCATTTAGTCATTAATGATTAAAACATGAAAAAAATACTCAATCTTAAGTTTAGATCTCAATTTTCTTTTATATGTATATAGGACTTTATTACTTACATGCATGCTTGAAACAGCTTTTAATATTAATTTTACTGACTTTTTAAATGTATTATTTCATGTATTTATTTATTTTGTTTATTCACACAGTATTAACAGACAAGGCCTTTATGGTATGTCCAGGCTTTTTAAAAGGGATCTGGTGCCAAAATGTAGTTTTAGTTACGCGATTAAAGTTAAATGATTTGTGTTCCATGTTGTTTTTGTTTTTTTGTTGCAACATGTGTTACAGTGATTAAATGAAGACTTAGGAGCTCTACCTTTTGTGAGTTGGCTCCATCAATTTTATTTTATAGCTTGTTTTTACGACTGTAGTCAGACAATCACAGTGACAGAGACAGCAGAGTCAGCATGGCCTCACATTAAGGATACATATTGTGACTACAGAATAACTAATCTGCATATTTGGTTTTCTCAAGGTTATGTTGCTTCTAACACATATATTCAATATAGTGCTTAAAGTAGTGCTCTATGCTCCAGAGTTGGCTTTCACTATATACTGCTTGAATCATTATTGTCATTAATAAAGCAATTCTGGACAAACAGCTTTCTCACCTTTGCAGACTGAAACGAAAGCATCCATTGTTGTAAACTGGAATAGTTTGCAGGAAATGACACATCTTGGTATCCCAAACTGAATCCAAGACAATAGTAAACTCTGCTGAAAACACTTAATTGAGAATTGTTGTTGTTTTAAGTTCATTTTAGCTCTTGTTATTGTTATATTTGTTGAATTTTTTCTTCCTTTTTGGAATATGCCTATATTGCTATCTGTTTTAAGTATTAATTCAACAACATCTGTTTTTGGTCAGTTTCATTCTGTTGCATTTGGGAGATAGGCAGAATTTTTCCAAGATCTCTTGAAATGATGATGATTTTATTGTGGATGCTCCTCAATGAAGAGATGACACAGGTAGATCAAGTTAAGGGTACTTTTATACAGACGAGCTCGTGATCCAGACATCATGCGGTAAATGGACAATGGATGTTCTTCTGAGTAAGATTATGTAGGTCTTGTGGACCCACCTACATATGGTTTACATTAAGACACATAGAGAGAGGGCCCCCAAGTCTCTAGACTTACTGGCGCCATACTCAGCTAGAATAAACATTTAACATATGGTTTTTCGTTCTCCCTTACATTCTTAGAAGCCAGAGAAAGCACGTACCTCAAAAAAAACACATACCATCATCTCTATTATAGAAGACTATATAATACTAATTGGTATGACACTTAATACAAAGTTTTTTTTTTCCATTGGCTCATTTTGAGTTCTTCTCGACTATATCATAAACTTTAAGTCTACATTTCATACTGTAGTATCTGATCTGAGACATGTATTACTTAATAAGTTAGTAGAATGGAATCTGTTTTGTTTGCTCTAGTATCTGATAGGAGTTGTGCAGCATATTTGGTACCTGAGTGAAACAAATGTGGCCTAGTAGAATGGAATGTGTTCTCCTGTTGGAGGAATCCTTATAAGGGTTCTTATGTCCAAGACGTTGATTTAGGGGCTCTTCAGGAGCTGTAGAGTTTGGGGGGTTGGTTGATGATGCTCCCTGCCTGTCTATACAGCCATGGCCATAAGTTTGGACACAGCATGACTTACTTTGATGTCTATTACGGAACATAACTAATATTTTTTGACAGCACCAGTTTAATTAGTCAACAAATCAACAAGGGATATAATATTATCAATAAATTCCAACAATTGGAACAACTTTGTTCCCAAAAAATAATATTAGAAGAAAATAACAAAAAAATGCAGTACTTTCACAACCGAATTTGGTAAGAATAACAAAATGACACCAAGCTCTTTTGATGTTTTTTTTAAATATGAAACTTAATATAGTTCTCAGGGGTTGTGTACTGTATTGTAAGTGACAATTTTGTGGTATTTTCTAAGATTCACAAGCGTCATGGTACTTGTTACCAAACTTATGGCCATGGCTGTATGGTAGGTAACAGAGAACCATATGTTGTGACTCCCTATATGTTGAAAACCTATAAAAACTGATCGCTGGCCATTGTTCTGGGAGATTCTTTTTGGCTTTGGAATCCTCCACAGGCAAATCATGGGGCCTGTTTAGATTCGGTCTTTATCATTCTGGGAGGAATCAATTGGCAGGTTCCTTCCAGGCAAACCATGTTGCCTGTTCAGATGCTGTCTTTTTATAATAAAATCATTTTAAAAGCAACAGTGTCACCGGACGTGTTATTCAACCTCGGCACATCCAAGAGAAACCACGACAATACGTTGACAAAGGAGTTTCTGCAGACAGAAAGCTCATCCCTCGTCATGAGGGGCTTGAGGTCTCTGTTTTAGACTCTACTCCTACCACTACAATGGTCAGCTGTAACCCAAAAATACATGTTTTTTTCAAAATTATAAATTGATTCACTTCCAAAGAAACAAGCAGTAAATATATATATATATATATGTATATATATATATATATATATATATATATATATCAATACATGATTAACCCATAAATAAATGATGAGCTAAGACCTTACAATAGAATTTGATTTCACAAATGTTGTATGAACACTGGTAATGCTGCTGCTCTGGCCATGCCATGTTGGTAACCTCTGTAAGAATAAAAAAAACAAAATCCAACACCTGCACTGTGAGGAGGAGTGGGAGAGCAGGAGTGAGGCTTAGTTCCTGCTTGTCTTGTCTTATCTTGTGATGGTTTCAATGCATGACCTTGTCTCCTCCAGAGGCAGTAATGGAGAGAAAGCAAAGCAGCTGGTGTCAGTCGGAGGCTCATAGTGGAGGACGATGAGAAATGTTACACAAATGTAGTCTTGCAAGTCTCTGTTTGCAGAATATTTTAAAGATTATAAGTTGAATTTGCAAGCATCTTCATTCGTCTAACAGCAAAATGAAATCATGTAATGGAAACAATTCAGCGCAGTTTGTTACTCTGATGTTGCAATAACCTTTCTGAACCTTCCATTTACATGTGGCCAGCCTGTAACCTTTTGTCTTTCTGCCTAGACCACAGAACTTAGTTGCACCACTTTGGCTCAGCCTTGTAAATCTGTGAAAGAAGAACTGATAACTTTCGACTTGTGCACTCTGTGGTATAAAGGAAGCCTTGTTCCTTCCTGTTTTTGTCCCACTCTGCAGACTACACGGCACTCGATTATCTGCCATTGTTGCAAAGAATACAATTCACGAAGATAATGGGATGTTTTTGGTAGAATTTCTGTAACAGTCTAGACCAGCTGTGGAGGAAATAATCCACTGTTGGGTTACTCACATCCCTGAAATAGGCTTGTGATTTATGTTACATATTTGTTCTTGATTTTCATGCACTGACGTTTATTTATTTTCATTGCAGATTCTCTAAAAGTTCATTGTACTGGCAAAGGAAGACCAGCACACATTGGACATCCTATTAACACGAGGCCTGTGTAGTATCTGATCTGAGATATATGTTGGGATATATGTTGCTTATTAGAATAGCAGGGGTTTTTTTTGTTGTTGTTGAAGGAAGTCATTGCTGTGATTAGACTGGGAATCATTATGTCCAGGAAATGATAATTGTTCTTTGGGGCCCGAATGACTCTTTGGGTGTCTTAATGATAGGGGGTTGATCTGTAGGGTCTTGTTCCATGACCAGATGTCTTCTAATTAGGAAACATATGTTGTGACCTCATACTTGTCCAAAACATATAAATATGATCTCTGATTGCTGTTCGGGGAGATTCATTTGGCCGGATTCTCCCAGACAGTCTCTCTGTCTGATCGATACTGTTCTTCCTTATAATAAACTTATTATTAAGCAAGTCAGTGTCAAAGGACATTTCTTCTCCGCCTGCACTTCACGAACATCAGAGAAACCACGACACCTGCAAGGAAAAATCCAGTGCAAATAGAAACAGAATAAGCAGAATTTACATCTAAATGGAGAGGAAGCAGATGATCTGCCCTCGACAGCTGCACTCGATGTTGAAATGAGCCTTTGTGGGAAATTTATCACTACCACCTGATTGATTAACGGAACATCTCACACCTGTTATCTTCAAAGAGAGCAGACACCGTAACAGAAACTCTTGAAGATCGGTGGGTTTTTGGTCATACAGTTGATGTGAAGAACTCCTACTATGAACACATTCCTGGTCTATCAGCTCTGTCCTTCTCACTGTGTTGTGAGAAACCCTCATAAAGATTTGTACAACAGATACACCGAGGGGGGAAATAAATAAAGCTGTTTGACAACAGAAGATTAGCAAGATAGGCAGACGACCAAGTGGCCTGTGTATGGAAACTGTTAAGCAAATTCTAACAAACAGAAGAGTGTGCTTTCTGAGTTTTATTGATGCACCAAGTGGTCTCCAAGCAGCGAGTGTGGCTGAATGAGCTTACCCAGCAACCATCTTCATACATTTTTAATGGAAATAATTAAGTTTTCCTCATCCACATTAGCTTTTTGTATTTAATACTTTTCCCCAGGGTCAAGTCTGGGTCATGTACTGGTCAAATTACCATCATGAGGTCAGATTTGTGATGTTTATAGCTCAATAAACAATGTCCTCAATGTCTGCCTTTAAAATTTGTTTATTTATATTTTTTATTTTCTATTTTGTATGTAAATATCTACATAAATAACTATGGGACTGGGGTACTGAGCAACTGATGGCAGAAATGGAGAAGAACTAGGAGTGAATAAGTTTATGCTTCGTCCCACCCCTTTTCGGATTTGTTGGGTTATCGTTTTCTGCTTAGTCTTATTTTGCTTCGAATATTTTGTGGCTTTTTTTTCTCACATATCTGAAATAGAACATCCATTCATTCATTCTCTATTGCAGAAATGAGTTCTGGTGATTGTGCGGGTCTTAATTGTTGTTTATCCATGTGGCCTTGTCTAGTTTCCATCCATCCATTCTCTATACACTGCTTTATCCTCACTAGGGTCGCGGGGGGTGCTGGAGCCTATCCCAGCTGACTTGGGTGAAGGCAGGGGACACCCTGGACAGGTCGCCAGTCTGTCGCAGGGCTACATATACAGACGAACAATCACAATCACATTCACAGCTATGGGCAATTTAGAGTCATCAATTAACCTCAGCACATTTTTGGACTGTGGGAGGAAGCCAGAGTGCCCGGAGAAAACCCACGCATGCACAGGGAGAACATGCAAACTTCATGCAGAATGATCCCAGGCCCAGGCCAGGATTTGAACTGGGGATCTTCTTGCTGCAAGGCATAAGTGCTAACCACTACTCCACTGTGCAGCCCCTTGTCTAGTTTCCTGGCTTTAAAGTATTGCTATTGAGCAATTAATGCACATATCAGTGACACAAAGAAATAATTTGTGCATGTGCATCTTCAAGGCACATGAAAAGCTGAAAAACTGCAGGTGAAATGGAATCAACACTCTCAAAACAAGGATCTTGCACTCGCTGTCTCTTTATTCAAGCAGTGCTCAGAATCTCATGTCATGGAAATTTTATTATTTGAAGCCTTATTATTCAAGACTGCTTTGATATTTTAAGATACATGAATTTGTTTACTGCTTGACATATATAAATGAGGAAGTAAGATTCCTAAGCCTCTCGCTACGTGACAAGTACAGCTGAACTTTTGATACTGTTGAACTCTCTGTGACCTAGCCAAGATGCTCTGTCTGTGTTTGTTCCTCAAGACACCCCAAATGGTAAATGTCACCCTCCACTGAACCCATCTCTTGGTATCACTTAACGCTTACCCTTCCCCATTTTATGCATACGCTTCTGGTTTTCTGATGGTTGATAAACCACAAGAAGTTTCCCACCTAAGGGGGGTGAATAGGGTGACTGTCTGTACATTCTGAGATTTGCAATGTTTTAGGAAAAAACAACGTCTGTGACCTTCAGATAGGGAACTCTCCATAGGTGTGTATGTGATGCTGAAGGTATAAGAATGGTTGTTTCCCCTCTTGAAGGCGCATTTGCCATTGCTCTGGGTTGAATGCCATCTGTGTTCCTGATGCTTTAAATAAAAAAGACAAAGACACTTCGAGACTCATCAGATTTTATTTTTACATCGATCGATCAAGGCTGAACTTAGAATAGATAGAGATTTTTTCCACAACACTCACACAACACAAAGTTATGGGAGAGCAGTGCCTTGAGTAAAGGAATGTCAGTATTTAAGCATTTCTTATCGCGTTGCTGAGCAGCAGATAAGTCCTCTCTTGTCTGGCATAGGAGGGCAGCTCTCTCCTGAAGGCCACTTGCACATTCTCACAGATGTTCAGACTCTTGAAAAAAACAAATCCTGAGTATATTTGCATCAATACCTCATACATGTCCAACATCACATGAGCAGTTGATCCAAAATCTCCATGACAAAAAATAAATTAATTTCATGAAATGATATGACAGGGCTGCACAGTGGAGTGGTGGTTAGCACTTTGTCCTTGCAGCCAGAAGATCCCTGTTTCACATCCCAGCTTTGGGATCTTTCTGCATGGAGTTTGCATGTTCTCCCTGTGCATGTGTGGGTTTTCTCCGGGTACCCTGGCTTCCTCCCACAGTCCAAAAATATGCTGAAGTTAATTGATTATTCTAAATTGTCCGTAGGTGTGAGGCCAAGTGTGATTGTTTCCCTGGATATGTAGCCCTGTGACAGACTGGCGACCTGTCCAGGGTGACCAGGGCCAGCCACCCCCTTCGCAACCCTAATGAGGATTTAGCGGAGTATAGGGAATGGATGGATGGATGGATCAAAATTCCCTGAACAGCAGTTTAATAAGTGAGGCATCTGAGGAAAATACCTTGATACTCTGTGATACAGTAATGGAGTCTAGTCTGCTTTCTGTCAGTGTTTGTACTGAAGTTGAAATGTTCTCATGTTCATCCGTTAAATATTAATCTGAGACAAAGCGTATCTCCTCTAACTGTGATAACACATGTGCCTGTGAAGGCCGTTTGAAATGTATTTTCAAGCTTTGTTCTTGCATATGATTTATCATCAAAGCAGTCGCTATGAATCTCTCCAAGGTCTGGCCTTGATGGTGTGTTCAAATATTAAAGCTCCAGTAAACCTCAGACGTGTGGAGGAGGCCAGTCTAAACCGGACAACTCCCTTCAGGAAAAAACAAAAGTGGCCGTGACATGCTCTCCTGCATTCCTCTACTCCCACCGTTATATTCATGACTCTCTCAGGAACAACCGTCTCATTCTCAAAATGAGAAACAATAATTTAAAGAATCTTACCCAAGAAAACAAGTGAACAGTGAAAAACATTCTCATTTAATTAGTGGAGTTTTAACAGTCCCTATGACTATTAAAAAGTTTGAAAAGTTAAAGAATTCACCTGAAATGCAAAGGTATTCCTAAAATGAATGGTAACAGGCAGTTTATCATCAACCTCAGATGGACAATTTTCCACTGAAGGAACGAACGTAAAGCTTGAAGTTTAGAAGGAACCACGACTTAAGTTTGCCAAAAAATATAGTCTGAAGAGACCAGAGTTGAATTTTTTGGTCATAATATGTGGTAAGATGTGCACTGCCCCAAACAAAAACAAAACAAATAGAGAACATCTACATGGTGAAGCGCAGAGGTGGCAGAATCATGCTTTTTTCTGGTGGAACGAGGGTTAAAGTAGGGCAGAAGGAATATTGAATGGCTCCAAATAACAAATCCTGGCACAAACCCTTGAATCTTCTGATAAAAAAAAAAAAAAAAAAAAAGAGAAATGAGGAGGAATTTCCCCTTGTTGCAAGGAAGAATGGAAAAAACACTGCCAAGCCAAGATGTGCCACACTGACTGACTCTTACACAATAAGGCTGAGTGCTGTGCTAAAGATCTAAAGGTGCTTCCAGTATTACTTCAGGGTGTGGACACTTAAGACATCATTTTTTCTTCTTTATTTGCCTAAAATGTTTCTTATTGTATTTCACGTTTATTCATGGGCTGCAATTGATAGGGCAAAAAAGGCATGCTATAACTTGGTTTGAGTTTCTTTACATCAAAAAACCCTGCCATTTTAACAGGGGTGTGGAGACGTTTTAAATCCACTGTATATTACCTATCAGACTCATGCACTAGTTAGTAGTAGGTCCTCTGTACAAAAATCAACACATACTAAATAAACAATCTCTCTACAAATTACCTTCACACTCAAAGGATCTCAGATTTAAAGCCATTTTATTAACGTGAACAAAATACGAATAAAAAACTTGTACAAAATTTACAGGAAATTACAGCTGATAAAAACTGAAACAAACAACAAATAGAACATTTTTCAAAACTCATCCTTCAAGGATAATGCAAAAACTGCTTTGAACACGTCAAAAACATAGTAAAAAAATACTTTTTTAGGGTTTTACCCACAGTTTTAAGTGATTTTAAACAAGTCATCTAATTATAACAAAGCAGAACTCCATTTTGTGCACAAAGGGCAAATACAGAAAAATACTTCACTGGTGTGGCACAGAAATCGCAAATTCAGTGTAAAACCAGCACTTTTAATCGGTTCACAGTATGTTGAAAAAGTAGCACTGGGGGGAGGGAGACTGAGCGGTAACAGCCCCTGCTAGAGGCAAGCATGCAATCTGCACATGCTTGGGAGAAGATTTCCTGTTGGTTGTGTTATGTTTGTGTTGTACTGCAGTGTTGGTGCTGAATTTGTTCAGGTCAGCTAATGTTTCCAATCTGTCGGCTGAGGAGGTGAATGAAACACTGCATTAGTTGACATCATCACTGGCAACTTTCCCAGGTATATACCCATGAGAGGGGCTGTTGGACCTGCTGCTGGAACTGGACCTGCTGCTGCTGAAACTGGACCTGCTGCTGCTGCTGGACCTGGACCTGCTGCTGCTGCTGGACCTGGACCTGCTGCTGCTGCTGGACCTGGACCTGCTGCTGCTGCTGGACCTGGACCTGCTGCTGCTGCTGGACCTGGACCTGCTGCTGCTGCTGCTGGACCTGGACCTGCTGCTGCTGCTGGACCTGGACCTGCTGCCGCTGCTGCTGGACCTGGACCTGCTGCTGCTGCTGCTGGACCTGGACCTGCTGCTGCTGGACCTGGACCTGCTGCTGCTCAGGCTGTTCTCGCTGCTGTTGTTGAAGCTGCTGTACCTGCAGCCGGAGCTGTTGGATCTCCTGCTCCTTCGTTATCTGCTGCTGCATTAGCTGTTGTAGCTGCTGCTGCATTAGCTGCTGCTGCTGCGGGTGAGGCAGCGGCATTTCCAGGCTCCCCCATCCTGTGGGCATCGGAGTTGCTAAACTAGTCCCAAATGACTGGAAACCATATGGGTTTACTACCTGCTCTGGGTGAAGCTGGTTTGTGTAGAACTGCATTGTAGGATACTCCTGATGCTGATACAAACTCCCAGTGTGGACGACAGGATTGCTTGGTGTTGTGTAACCTGAAACGGGCTGAGAAGGAAGATAAACTGAATGGCTGGATTGACCATACCCTCCACAAGCTGCCATAGTGTCACTGGGGTTTGCTGACTGAAATGGGGACAAACCGACCTGTTGTCCTGTGTTCATCTTAAAGTGGTTCTCTACTTTATAGCTGCCCATAAACTTGTGTTTAGTGGATGATGGCCTATCAGTTATGATGGTGTTAATGGGCAACAGAGAAACTCCAGGCATATTAGGCTTTGTGTCGCCTTGGGGCTGAAGTATCTGTCTTGGGTTATAGTTGGTGGCTGCATAACTAGGCTGGTCAGCAGTCTTGACTTCAGTCCCTCCAAACAAAGGGTTGCCTCTCATCACATAGTCCTCAGAAGATGATTTGCTGGCTGACGATGCCGAGTTGGCTTGGGGGACGACTTGGTTTTCACAGCCTGTAGTTGTTGGAGAATCACAAACTTCAAATTCAGTTTTCACACGCCTTAAATCAAAATTTTCTTCCATACTTTCAGATACACTTTCAGAGCTGACATCTTTGGGATCTGGAGCGAATTTGCAGGAGGACAGTTTCTTCTGATGCGCTTTCACCAGAGCTATCAGTTTACCCAATGCATTGTCTTTAATGAGTATCTTTTTTTGATCAGATTTATGCTCTGTGTCATTGTCCTTCGAAGAAAGTGGGGCAGCACAGGATGGGGTTTCTGAATGCAGCTCTTCCTGTTTTACTTTCACCGGGTGGGGGGGACTTTGGAGCTGAGGAGGTGGAGGAGATGGGAACTCTTGTTTTACAGAAAGGCTACTGCAGGCCTCTTGGGGGCTGAGACGAGTGCCGGCAGGAGGAGATGGAGGGACCACAGAATCTGCCTCTGAGGAGAAACGCCTAACATCCAGAGGACTCGACACACTTCTTTGTTTGGCGCCATTCAAATCTTCAGCGTTCGGAGTCTCATCCAGATGAGTTTTTTCTGCTGTTCGGCTGGCTTCTAGGTGAGACAGAAGAACACGCAAGAAAAAAGGAAATGATTAAGTACAAGTTTGAAGCCTTGAGAAATAACAATCGGCAATTCACACAGGTGTCAGACGCACAGTGAGGCAGCATCTCACCTGGTGCTAACATTGTGCCCTTTATGAAGATATTAGCTATTTCCGCTTTATCCTGTGGAGGGCTGCAGGGGGAGGGGCTGAAACCTTTACCAGCTGACAGTGGACAAGAGGTGAGAACCCCATCAACAATAAACCTAAAGAGTACATGTCTAAAGTGGAAGATGAAGTTGGAGCCAATGGGCCGTTTTAAAGTTTGAAAATGTGGAACAAAAAATAAAGTTCACAGTGAAACTTCTGATGTCCACATTTTCGGGAAATCTTTGAACATTTTTTGATGGGAAAAAAAAAAAAAGTTAAAAATGTTTCTTGACCAAAACCCAGCGAAATTCACTGGATTTTGGTTGTTTTTTTATAAAAGAAAATAGAAGTTTTTAGTGATATATATGTAATTACTTTAGACATTTTTAGGACTTTTTAAAACATTTTCGGAAATATTTTCTTGCCAAATTTGGGGGATTTTTTTTAAATAAAATTTTTAAGGAAAACTTAAGGAATTATTGGAATTTTCTTCCTGAAGGTTTTGCAAATTTTCAGAAATTTGGGGAATTTTTTTTGCTGAATATTTGGATTTTTTTCAGACAAGGAAACAATATTTTTTTGGTGCCCATAAGTGAAGACAACAGGAGGGTCAAGTCTTTAAGAGAAACTTAAAGAAAAATTAGCATATTTAGATGGCTAGCATGTGCCAGGTTCCCCTCACTCCTTCCCCTTGTCCTGTGCATGAGAATGAACTTGTACAAGGCCCAGTGGAGTAGTGTTGTGTGGATCAGGTTGACATTTTACCCCCCCACATACAGAACCAGGAATGTGAACCAACACTCGATTTTTATTTCCTCCAGCACACATGGGACAGACAGCTGGCCAACCATGAGTAGATGTTTGCTGTATTTTATACCAAGCAGCAGAACAACAGTTTGGTGCATGAGGCATAACAGAGCAGCACATTTCCAAAGACCCTTTCTCACAGCTGTAAATTTAGTAAGAGACTATTTGGGAAGACGGCTAACCCACAACTCTTCCGCAAATGGAGCGTCTGCATCAGGCATCAAACAGATCATATGTTTACATCAACACTTAACATTTTATGGCCTCTCTGAGACAACACGATGTCTCCTACCTTCTACAGGAACTGATAAGGGTCTCAAAGTGTCACTTCTGACAGTTGGCAGAAGTCCAGACCACGATCTCACAGAATTCCTGACTGTGACCTCCTGACCTTCTCCTCCAAACACCCACAACGCTCTTCTGAACTAAACAGTATTAAAACCAAAAATTAACAGAATCTTGACCAAAGTCATGTTTCTCAAACACTGGACTAAATAATTGAGCTCATCAGGACCACTATCAGTGAAAACACCTTGAAATCTAAGTGTGTGTGGAGGATTCACAGAGATACACAAACACTCCCTTCGCATACAAGTGTCTAAATTCCTACTTTTCTTTTACTTGTAGTTTTAATTAGATGTTTACTATCATGTATAATGAAATCACACAAGTTATATGCCTGTTTACACCATTTAATACTAACTGACTGTACCATATATATACACGAGATAAACCTTGTCACTTTTTCAACAGGATTATTATCCGTTTACAAAATAATTTAAAGTGAACTCTAAGGGTATGTGGCCTCTGACCTCTCACAAACATGCATTTCTTTGTGTGTGAACCGAAGATCAATGAGTGTTCACACATTCTGATTGCAGAATATTAAACATGATTGGATCTGATAAATTGTAAAAATATTCAACCTGAAATATTCTTGATAAACGTCTCTCAGATGACCTCATATAAATAGAATGGTGCCTAAATGAATACATGCAAAAATTTAATCTTTAACCCTTGTGTTGTCCTGCGGGTCAAAATTGACCCGGTTTAAAGTTTGAAAATGGGGAGGAAAAAAAATATTTTCACATGATGTTCACATTTTGAGTTCACATTTTCAACATTTTTGGGAAATTTTTGAACTTTTTCGGTAGAAAAAAAGAAATGCTTAAAATGTTTCTTTAAAACAAAATCCAGCAAAATTGGCTGGATTTTGGTTGATTTTTATGTGAATGTTCTTTAAGAAAATATTAGACGTTTTACTGACATGCATGTAATCATTTTAGATATTTTTAATTTTTTGGGGGAAAATTTGTACTCATTTTTGGAAGTATTTACAAGAAATTTCTTGCCAAATTTGGGCAATTTTTTAAAAATAAAATTTTTAAGGAAAACTTTTCAGGAATTATTGGAATTTTCTTCCTGAAGGTTTTGCAAATTTTCAGAAATTTGGGGTATTTTTTTTTTTTTGCAGATTTTTGGATTTTTTTATCAGGCAAGTAAACAATATTTTTTGGTGCCTGCAAGTGAGGACAACAGGAGGGTTAAAGTCAGTTCTGTTACAACTGAATCTGATTTATTTTATCAGTCTACTGGTTTAGAACCACATACTCCACCTTTAATACCAATTAACAATTTCATTTTAGATTTCTGTGTTGAAGATTCAACCTCTGCAATTCTGGACTTTCTGGAAGTAAAACAATAAAAGAAGATTCTACAGTGTGCTGTTAGTCAGTGTGAATGATTTAGTGGAACGATCCCGTACCTGTGGGAAAAACGTCTGCATGGTTTGTCTCCAGTGATTCAGCTGACTTCATCTCTGTGGGGAGAGACTGCTCTAGACTCTGTCGATCCTCCGGCTGCTGGTCTGCAGAACAGAAACCAAATGTTCTAATTCAGCCCCGCATTCTTCCTGTTTTAGTCATTTTAGTTGAGCTGTGCGAGTGACAAAACAAGACAATGTGTGAGAGCTGGTGGACTCACTTTTCTGTGGATAAGTACTGGTTTGTAGACAGCAGGGGCTCATTTTCTTTTCATTCTTGATGTTTTTCACCATTTTTAAAGCTACAAAAACAGCACAGTTAACACTAGTTACTATACATCTTTCTTGCATTTAAACTCAGTAGACATATGTATATTAAATTTACTACTACCTTCACTGAATGGAGCTGTCCGAACAGCTTCATACATGTCGTGTCCCAGAAGTACAACCTGTGTAAGAGAAAACACGAGCAGAGTAACAATTAGTATAATGGATGTGTATTTCTAGTTTGTACATAAAAGCACAGGTGTGAAATGTTGACATACATTTTTACTCAAGTCATTTTGGACTTATTTTAGTTTTTTTTAATGCAATATAAATTTCTGCACTTATACGAAAAACACACAACCATAGCTAGAGGTAGAAAGACCTTTAAAAAAAAGTATTCTGTGTAGTATTACTCATATAACACCATAAAAGCCTTCATAATTTTAAAAAGAAATGACTTTTTTTGGGTTATTTAACTCAAAATAGCAAAATAGCAACCAAAAAAAAACTGGAATCAACAGACAAGTGTCCATAGGTGTGATGCATATTTGGGGAAAAATTGGCTTTGATTATAATAGATAGTTTACTATTATATATTTTAATTAATTTCTACACGTCAGCCTGTAGTTCAGCCAAACAGTCTTTGAATTTTAGCCACAGCTTAGTGTGGCTTCTTGGTGGTGTAGATTTATTTCGGTTTTACAGAACCTGGTGTCAGTGGTTTACACCCCCTGTCAAACGTTTCAGGACACTACCAAATTTAGTACAAATATGCAGCACATCAGGCTGAACAAAAAAGTCAGTGACAGCCACATTCCAAACCCAACAGGAAGTGAGCTATTTTGCGTTGAATGTCAGATTTTGAGCGTGGGTTTTTTCCGGGTACTCCGGCTTCCTCCCACAGTCCAAAAATATGCTGAGGTTAACTGGTTACTCTAAATTGCCCGTAGATGTGAATGTTAGTGTGATTGTTTGTCTGTATATGTAGCCCTGCGACAGACTGGCGACCTGTCCAGGGTGTCCCCTGCCTTCGCCCGAGTCAGCTGGGATAAGCTCCAGCACCCCCCGCGACCCTAGTGAGGATAAAGCGGTATATAGAGGATGGATGGATGGATGTCAGATTTTGCCCATTTTTCATTTTTTTCTAGAGCGAACTCTTCCTAGGGGGAAACTCCAATTCACTTCAAATTCGGCCAGTACATACAGGAGGCCTTAATGAGCAAAAGTTATTAAAATCTTTTTGCAAAGTCAAAGGGAGTGTCCGTGGCGGCCTCTGGAATTTTGATCCTTTGCCATGAAATTTCAAATGCTGTGTAAATGCCCTGAACATGCTCCAATCTGCCTGAAACTTCACATGTATGATCAGAGTCCTGCCCTGATCACATCCATATGATGAAATACACCCCCTGTCAAAAGTTGAAGGACAGGTTCTACTTTATTTGAGACAGTGTCCTAAAACTTTTGACTGGGGATGTATTTTGGGGATTTTATTGATGCGATTTGTGAATGACGAAATAGAATTTCAAGCTGAAATCTGGAACATTATCGAAATGACATGACCCGCTCAAGGACCTTCGGGAAGTTGACAGTCTTTCTGTGTTTACGGTTTCTGGCTGATAATTGGTATAAAGTTAAGCTTTAAAAAAAGATGAAGCTACCCTGCATTTGATGGGCTTTAGGGTCCAGGAAGTTTCCCAGTTGCTGTAAGGACATCTGAGATAACATTCATAATATATGCAGGGGTGAAAGTAGTTTTAAATTCTTGCCGGAACTATTAGTAATAGTTCCGGACCGTTCCGGCTTACTTTCACCCCATTGTTAACCAACCCATTGTTAACCATTGTAAATCCTGTTGAAAGTTTTTCAGCCAATCACAAGAACGTGGGGAATTTCACGTGGAATTTATTGCTCGTCCCACTGCAATAAATCAAGCGCACCTATTTGCTATTGGCTGCTACTGGCCATAACAATCGCTGTGTTACGGAAGTAGACACGCATGCGCACTCACGTACTGCTGAGTGAACTCCAGTCGATATCTATGGATAGCAGGCAGGCCGGGCGGCGTACCGGCGTACCCATAGATACCGGTGGAAGAGCGGCGTACCACCAGCAGATCTTTTCCCGGAACTGCATTCCGCCACCAGATCTTTTGCCGGTATGCAGTTCCGGACCGTTCCGGCTTACTTTCACCCCTGAATATATGGTCATAATAGTTTACCTGTGCATCTATCACTTTTTTTCGCTCCATATGTGAGATCATCCAGAGAGTGTCCTCTAAGACCTGCTTCGTGACATCATCTTGAGGCCAGAGCTTGCGCATAATTTCATTATGGTTGCTCCACTGAAAAACACACACATATGTCATATCATATCATATAATGCAAAGGCTTTTGCTTAGAGGTTTGCCATAAATTATTCAGGTAGAGCACACCATGCACTGGAGCTTGTGATCAGAGCTGACCATGTGCTGACAGATGTCCCTGAGAGACAGCATCTTACTGCAGCTCTCACATAAGAAGAATGTTTCCTGGGATATCCCTTGGCACTCCCACACAGAGCCCAAACCTGTGATGAAGACACATCATCTGTAACATGCTGCATGCTTTAGTGACATGACAGGCAATAATTGGAGGTAATAGCAATTTACACGTAGGAAGGAAACACATACCAATGATTAGTTCTGTATCAAGACGCTTTACTTTCAAGTATGAGGACAAACGGCTGCAGAATTCAGTTTTTTCTCCTGTGAAGCCATACATAACAACAAGTTAGTACAATTAATGACCAAGTACACCCCCTGTCAAAAGTATTGAGACGGGTTCTAATTTATTTGAATGAGAAAGTGTCTCAGACCTTTTGACAAGGGGTGTAATTGTAGCAGCTGGACAGAGCTGGTCAGGGCTGAAGAATTTTACAAGAGATGTTTTCTTCGTACCTTCTAGCATCTTCTGTGTTGCATGTAACTCTGCACTAATCCTCCTCTGCTGTTGTGTGTTGTCAGGAGTTTTTTGGCTTCTATCACTGACAAGTTTCTCCCTAGCGACGACTGGAAAGTTTGGATAAAAAAGGATTTGTGTAAATGAGTGATGAGGCAGGCATGGTGTGCAAGAAAGAGATAAACATGCTGATGTCCAGTAAAGAATAATGCAAGAAACTGCATAGTAGTAATGGTACCTATATTTATAATAAGAGAGAAGCAGTAATGACATGAAAAGAGACAAGAAAAGATGCTACAGATACTGTAGACCAACGGTGTCAAACATGCGGCCCGTGGACCACAACCGGACCACCAGAGGGTCCAATCCGGCCCGTCGGATGACTTTGTAAAGTGTAAAAATTACAGAGAAGTCATTAACTGTAAATTGTAAATTTGGAAAACTTGAATTTTAAAATAATTTCTTCACCATGACAAGTTGGTTTGATCATAAAGTAAAATCCTATACTGCTCATTGTTCTTTTATTATTTTGTGTCTCATTTTTGTAATATTTTGTCCTTTTTTTGTCTCATGTTTTGTCGTTTGTCTCATGTTTTGTCGTTTTGTTTCTTGTTTTTGTCGTTTTATGTTTCCTTTTTGTCTTGCTTGTGTTTGTTGTCTTATTTTTGTCATTTTGTGTTTTGCTGTATTCGTTGTTTTGTGTCGTCTGTGTTTTTGTCATTTTTGTTGTTTGTCCATTGTTTTGTCGCTTTGTAACTTATTTGTCAAATTTTTTGCCTTTTTTTGTCGTTTCATGTCTCATTTTTTGTCATTTTGTTTCTCACTTTTGTCGTTTTGTGTCTCATTTTTCTAATATTTTTTTCTTGTGTTTGTTGTTTTTTGTCTTTTTGTCTGACTTTTGTTGTTTTGTTTATAAAGTAAAGCACTATATCATTCAGTTCCAGAAACCTGTGACTAAAAATTTAGTGGAGTAGTGGTAATATGCAAGCCAGCATGCTTATTGGCCATTCTGACCCACAATTTTCTGTGAAGCTACATCCTTTATGTGTCACAAATGAGTAAAAACAAGCTTCAGCCACTGACAGCAAACAAACAGAATACAGCTCATTTCACACTACAGACTGTGCTGGTCAAAGTAAAAGGCGCATTACTATGATGAAGTAGTAGGTTTCCTAGGTTTGCGCTAGCCGATCGCCAAAGCGCCATTGGCGCATCGTTTTGCTGGATGGCGCAGTCATTCTGAACCATGTGAGCCACAGCGGCACACCATTTTTCTTGTAAAAAGTAGAGATGGGCGGATCGATCCAAAATATTGATAATATCGATCCCAGCGTGGGTACTGATATCCAATGATGCCAGTGCTGTGATATCATACTTAAGTTTCAGTTTCTGTCGAGTATGTTTGAACTGATGCGGCTTCAATGAACAGGCGATCTGCCTGTCAGAAGTCCTCCATCTGAGGAGCAGCTGCTAATCCTCCTCTTGTGATTGGATGTTGACCGTCACGTGACTCGGCGGCACCAGACAAACAAGCAAGCAGGCTCAGCTACATCATAAATCATAGTGGTGGAAAGTATAACTTTAATTTCTTCCGTGGCTCTGTCAGTCCGTTCCTGTCTAATGTGTAGAATGAGCTGTTTAGCTGTTGTACGGTTCCTCAACCAACACTGAGGAAAGAGGAGGCAGAGAAGGAGACAGACTGAGACACAGCTTTTGATAATGTTACGGTACGGTAGCCTAGCCGCGCTAGACCCATGTTTCTGAAGGCACAAGGGTCTAGGAACGCTCGACAGGGAGGGAGGCGGGCTAAAAGGTTGTCTTTCAAATCACTCTGCAGCAATTGAGTAGGTATACAACCAATCAGTGCAACGAATAGGCTGACGTAGTTCCTAGAGCGCCGGCGGATTGTGGCTAAGTCCCATTAGCTTCCCAACCAGCGGAGTCAACTGGTATATTAAGGATTTGCCATATCCCGTCAGCATAAGTCCAAATACGTCTTTCTTCTCAATGAAACACTTCAGTGCCGTCCTTTGTTTATCTTTCAAGTTGAATTTTAGCTTCAAATCTTTAAGGGCTGTGGCCAAAGCTGAGTTGAAAGATAACCGTTTATTGTGCGCCGGTTGTTTCTGTCAGAATCGTCACGCCTCTGTCGTCACTTCGTTACGCCCGCCTTCTGACTCTACACTTCATGGTGATTGGTCCGGCCAGTTTTAGGAGAATCCAGCCTCGAGCCTTATGGAGGGTAACTAGACCCACCCTGCAGAGAATTAAATTCGTTGCCGTGGGTTGTCTAGCAGGCTAACGGTACGGTGGAACTGAACCCAGAGTGAGAGCTACGCAGAGCAGGCGTCATGCAGGTCGAAATTAAACAGGTTTTATTCACAGAATGAATACCAAGTTACTATAATGCCAACACTGGCCAGAAACTCACAACCGGAGAGGGAGGGGGGAGACAGGCTCCCGGAGGGGCGACAGTACAGTAGAAAGGGGAACGCGGCAGCGCTGACGGCGATCCACGGAGCGTGGCCACGTCCTGCAACTCATCTCATTCATACAGATCACCTGCAGCGGCCGTGACGGATCAAACTGCAGGCAGGAAGATACTAAACCAGAGACAATTACAAAGACTAATGCTGTAAAAATAAATAAATAATCATTCGTCACAATCATGATTTTTAGCTTCTAACCACTATAAGAGAACAACTGACCGCGGCCTTTAAAATGTAAAAATGCGCTCCCCTTTTATAAGACGTAGCGCACTTACGTGTGCTGTTTTCTCCGCTCACAGAAAACAACATAGGGACAAAATCAATCGCTTTCATATTGGACTAATCTGAAATGAGGACACTTTATCTGACTCTTTTAAATAAGTAAATATAAGTAAATTTTGCTCTCACAGTGGTCTGATCACTCAGCCACTGAGCAGTATGTACCATAGTCTGCGCTGTGAGGCGTTCAGGGAACATCGGTAAATATCTCTCGTTAAGCAACCAGGTGGGACCAGATGGGTGCCATGAACTTATAATGTGTATCATACTTTATTATCAAAGACAAAAACGGGGTGGGGTGTATCTTAAAGATCTATTACTGCGAAAGTTAGTCTTGAGTATCGGCGATACTGGCCCTGTATTTACTTGGTATCGGATCAATACCATATCTTGCAGTATCGCACACCACTAGTTTTTAGTGTTATTAGGCAACTGTCCCATTTTCTGTTTACATTTTTCTTGCATTTTATGCACTTTGGTGAAGTTATCATAATTTATTTACTTTGGCTGCACTTTTTGTTATGTATTACACTTGAAAACAAAATCTGTTCAATTGTGATGTGTACGACTGCAAAATTTATTTGAAAGCAGTGCATCAAAGTTTTATTTGCATAAATTATTATTTTTAACAGTACAACATATCTCTGAAATATTAGAAAAGTATTGAAACCGATATCGAACCTTCTGACCAAAAAGTATCGTGTTTGTACTGTGTTTGTACTGTGTTTATTATCCTCTGTAAAGTGACCTTGGGTGTTCTGAAAGGCGTTGCCAAATTATTATTAAATAAAATAGTTAAAATAGAACTGTTTAATTGAGCATTTTTTACCTCAAAATGCACCAGAATGCAGGAAAATGACTCCATTTTTTCTGCTATCACGGACACAGAAATTTGTGGCTCATTGTCGCTCATTGTGGCTCATTGTTATTCTTACGAGTGAGCCACAGTGGCTCTTCATTTCAAATTCCTAGTGCAAGCATAGTTTTCAGTTGTACACTTACTGTATGAAACTTGTATGTAGTTGTAGTATGTAATAAAAGTAAAAAAGGCATGCCATTCATATGAGCCTCCTCGTCTGGTTTAAAATGCTCCTACTTGACAGAGGCTAAATCGAGGACGGATAATATTTGAGTTTTGTGGTAAATACGTATTTTATTTAGGCAGTTTTTCTGCTCAAGAACGTGTAATGACAAACACAGATGTATCATACCTTGCTTCTCCTCGGGTTGAATACTTGGACCTGGGTTGGGCTCTGAATAATTTCCGCTTGACCTCGAAGACGGACGAAATTGGTCCTGAATCGAGTCATCAGCTTGTGTTTCTTCACCATCAAAGCTCTGGGCTCTGGCTGACCGAGCTGCAGCAACACTGGCTTCCTTACTGACGTGGGAGTCTGTGTGATAAGAGCGGTACAATATTCAGCGGTTTTTCATTTTGAAATGTCTTCAGGTTGTTACTTTTTCCACATGAGTTCTCACTTGGCGTCTGGAGCTTGTTTTTGTTCTCCTGCTCAGTCTGGTTATTGGTAGAAAGTCCTGACATTTCACTCTGGGGCATAGAGATCCCTGAGAGACAAAAAATAGAATTAACTAGTATAATAATAACTGGTTCAGCAAATGGATTTCATGATGTTCATTTCATTCACAGTTTTTTTTTTAACAATGTCACAAGTAGCCTTTTAAATGGTTAAATTAATTTACCAGTCATGCCTGATAACAGCAGCTTTCCTCAAAGCGGATCTTGTTTTACATATGCAATGACAGCATACTCAATTTACACATGTGATGACAGCATACTCCGCCCCCCCCCCCCCCCGACTTGCACACTCGTCCACCTCATCGATCGTAAGACCTCTCTGTGTTTTTAAAGAACTAAAACTATTTTTTATTTATGTATTTATAAGTCAGAGAAGGCCTCTGATTGGGAAATTTAGAAGCTGATGTCAGTGTATAGCTATCACGAGCACTCCACTGTGCAACCTTTTGCACAACGAGCACAGACTTACAAAAAATCCCCAAAGTCTATTTAGAGTTTAAAAACCCTTACAGAGCACCCGAGTTCACTTTAGCTCTGGACTTCTTACTTTGTTTCTAAGCTAAAAACACTTTAGTTTCTCATGGTGATCAAAGTTCTTTAAAACTTCTCAGTTTCATAGTAATCAAACCTGTTAAAAACATCAGTTTCACATAGTAACTTTTTAGCGAGTTGCCCTTTTGATTCAGTTACTTTTTTTAAACAAAGATTCTAAAAATAAGCATTCAAGTGAGCTTAATCACATTCATTGGGTTATAACATAATTTGTTTACAGATTTGAGGTTATAGTATCACACTGTGTTTCCTCATTTCGCTGTTACTCTGCCAGAGTCTGGCTCTTATGGCTGATTCTGGGACCTCATGCTTCCCTGCTTAACAGTGGATGGAAATTATTGCTCGTAAATGACAGACACTTTACCATCATCTGTGCTGGAGACTTCACATGGACTGGCCCACGCAGCATCCCGCTTGGAAGTCTCTGCAGGAGCAGCTGCGAAAGATGATGAGGCTTGGGTGTATGTCTTTCCCTTGAGTTCCTTAATTTTTTCCAACACTGAGAATTAAGAGACACGGATAGGAAGTTAAGATCAAGTCAGTGGCCTTTTGTCGAAGAGAAATTGTTCATTTCCATAAAAATTAATATATTTTCCAGCAAGTTGAACATTTCTGCTATACCACATTTGATAATACAGAGCAGACAAATACGTTTACAGGCACAGATTTAAAAAAAATCTGTAGCTGTAGATCATAAAATGAGCAAATATACCAATTAAATCAAAAACTAAAGTCAGTAATAATAATAATAAGAAAAATGTTACACTTTGAAATGTTGGTTTCTGACACCTCGGTGCTTGAAGCTGAATTTTTGTTACTTTGTATCTTGCAAAAACGTGAAACTTCTTTAACCCTTTAAGCTGCAGTCAATTCCAGCCATTTTCAGGACAAAAAAATCGCTAATATTCTATTTGTAAATAAAAATATGATGAGAAGTACAGGGAATATTGGACGCGCATCGCGAGGTGCATTTCCTTGAAAACGACCTATTCGTGGATTTTATACAGACTTCAAGACATGTTTTGGACAAAATATGTTACCGGCTTGTTTCGTCTGGATGTCTAAGGTTGGATTATGGCCGTTTTTTGTGGAATATTTTCATCTGTGTGTAATAATGAACCCGGAAATGTGAGTCGCGCTGTGTGCGTTGAAGCCGTGTACAGAGAACGGATGGATGGATATTCGTTGTTTGTCGGACAAACGTGTTTATATTACCCGCTGTGGTAATCACATCTGAAAGTGGTTTATACCGGTGGATTCATGAGAATCTAAGCTTTCCATCGGCGTATAATGTTTGTATAATCGCATTTGCAGTTTCAGACATTTAGCAAATTGCTTATGCAGATCTCAAAGTGTACCGCGGGCGGAACACTGAATCGCAACGGGTTAAATTTTATAATTCTGGACCACAACTGGCATTTGAGTATGGAGCAATAGGAGTGCCAAATCAAAATATAAATAAATAAATAATTAAATAAATAAATGTGGAAATATAAAGAGAAATAAATAATTAAATAAATAAATGTGGAAATATAAAGAGAAATAAATAAATAAATAAATAAAAGGAAAAAACAGAAAAGGTAAAAGCAAAGACAAAATTTTCCTTTTTATTTATTTATTTCTCTTTATATTTCCACATTTATTTATTTATTTATTTATTTCTCTTTATATTTCCACATTTATTTATTTATCTATTTATTTATATTTTGATTTGGCACTCCTATTGCTCCATATTTGAGAGATGCTTCTGGAAATACTGAATTAAAAGTATAAATACTTCTGTTCACCTTTTGAATTTTAGTAAATTTGTTTTGTTTTTTTAATCTAAAAACTAATTTTCATTTTGACATTACAGGTTATGTGGGGAATATTCATTTCTACCTTTACATTAAACTATCATATTTTAATCTAAAATTACTCTCATTAGTTATAACTCATTTAATCATCATTTAATCATATATATTCAATCTTATATTAGTGTGCTTACAACCTATATTAATCATATAATCAAATACATTACTAGTGTGCTCATGAATGCATTGTTTAAAACTTTGACCTTTCACATCAAGAGTGAACTTAAGAGAAATGCTTACACCGCTCTTTAGTTTGATGTTTGGGGGGAAAAACACCTCACGCTTCTCGCTTGTTAGCAAAGATAAGAATAGATATAGGTTAGGCCAACGGTTCGCAGATGAGGGTTAGACATCAGTTAAACCGATGGAACATTTAGAGAGAAGGGGGGCCTGTGGTTTCAGAGATGTGCTTGCGCCTGTCACATACATACTGAGGGCAATGAAAGGTCAGCAGGTTCATGCAAAGGGCATGCTCGAACATGAATAAAGGTTAAAAGTATTAGACCGTAAATACCCTTAGAGAATGAAAATTGAAGTATAATGTTTGAAACACTTACAAGAAAGTGAAATCAGTAATGACCTAAGTAACAGTAAAATGGGGACAAGCATAGAAATCTTATATTAACCTATGAGGATCCTAAACTAAAAGTAGGGATAAAATTAAATGAATTTGCCTTATATCAATAATTAAATTATTGATATTGTTGTATGTAATCATTTAAAAATTATAAATTGAATAAAATGAATAATAAAACTCAACTCAGCATAAATGAGCAGAAGCTGAGCTCTTGTCTGTACAAAGGTTACACACACACACACACACACACACACACACACACACACACACACACACACACACACACACACACACACACACACACACACACACACACACACACACACACACACACACACACACACACGATTACAGGATGAAGACAGCTCGGATTGGACGAAGACTGAAGACATCCTGGAGAACTTCCTTATTTTAGACCAATTAGATAGCTGCACATTTTCAGTTAAAAACCTCTGTATTAGCGCTAGACAGGCATTCTCATCTTTGTGAACAGCTGCATGCAGAAATTGTCTTAGATTAGCCAACTGCTGTCAGCTAGATCAAACGAGAATCTGCATGCGTGCAATTTTGATTATCCAATGCTTACTAAATATTCTTAAACGAATATTCTTGAGTTCAAGTCTTCATCTGCTTCGGAGTGGTTCCTCAATAACAATCCAAGAATCCGTCCTGACAGTTACTGATGGAAAAATGTCAATTTTATCCATTTGAAATTAAAGTAAAGGTGCAGCAAGTGAATTGACAGTTTGTAAATCTGCTGTGTGCTGCTAATAAGGACATATAAGAGGCAGAACCCTGAACAATATATGGTAATAGTGTTTGGGTCGCAGGAGTGTTATGACAAAATAAAGTTGTGGTCACTCTCAGTCAGTCTTCAGCTAAAACCCCTTTATCCCTGAGTATTCCTGTTGCAATTTCTGTGTCTTGCATAAATCCAATCAGATTATTTTGGTTATTTTCTTTTCCGCAGTTCTTTTATTCTCAAAAAATTGTGCTTCATTTCAGAAATATATTTTAGCATTACACTGCATTGAGTAGTTACAAAGCTCAGACTACTGTTGCAGTTTTCTGCTAGCCTAGCCGCGCTATACCCATGTTTCTGACGGCACAAGGGTCTAGGGAAGCTCGACAGGGAGGGAGGCAGGCTAAAAGGTTGTCTATCAAATCCCTCTGCAGCAATTGGGTAGGTATACAACCAATCAGCACAACGAATAGGCTGACGTAGTTCCGAGAGCACCGGCGGATTGTGGCTAAGTCCCGTTAGCTTCCCAACCAGCGGAGCCGCGGAGCCAACTGGTATATTAAAGATTTGCCATATCCCGTCGGCATAAGTCCAAATACGTCTTTCTTCTCAATGAAACACTTCAATGCCATCCTTTGTTTATCTTTCAAGTTGAATTTTAGCTTCAAATTTTTAAGGGCTGTGGCCAAAGCCGAGTCAAAAGATAACTGTTTATTGTGCGCCGGTTGTTTCTGTCAGAATCGTCACGCCTCTGTCATCACTTAGTTACGCCCGCCTTCTGACTCTACACTTCATGGTGATTGGTCCGGCCAGTTTTAGGAGAATCCAGCCTCGAGCCTTATGGAGGGTAACTAGACCCACCCTGGCAGAGAATTAAATTCGTTGCCGTGGGTTGTCTAGCGCGGCTAGGCTAGTTTTCTGCAGGAAAATCTTCAGATTCTGCCTTTTTCCATGAAATGTACAGGCATTCTTGTCTAGATTGCAAACTTGAAAATACCATCAGTGACATCCTTTTGCCTAGATAATTCATCTCTCAAGATAAACGAAACAAATCAAAGGTCTGCTTTGTCTAAACCTTTCTACAGTTTTACAATTTAGCAGACCAAAGCGACATACATCTGAGAGTAGACACGTCAGTAGAAAAACAACCTGGATATTCTACTGTGTAAGTTGTACAGAATAGGATTTTCTATTTCAGATTATACGGATATCATTACCTTTCTGCACTGGAAGAGCAGCCAGCTCATTGTACACATCCTGGTTCACTTTAATCTCCTAAAAGAAAAGCAGAACATGCTATTTATTTCCAGCGATGCATGCAAGCTGTCATCTTGCTCTTTTGATGTACGGTCTCGTGTTTATGTATGTGTTCTACCACAAGTCATCTCTGTTGTTTCGAAACCTTACTTCTTTTTTAGATTTTTGATTACAACTGAGTAACATTATATAAGCTATGTATATTTGAAGCAAAAATGAAAATCACATTCCAGCACAAACCTTCAGTGAAATGCAGATGTGATCCAGACATTAAGGACCAAATGTGATTATCATACCATAACCACAGAGTTCTTATCACTAATTACCTTCTTCAAAAATGTAAATGCTTGTTCATTCTCATGTTTTATTGGTGTGATACTTTCATGACAGTTTTATTTCAGATCAACTGTAGCAGACTTGTCACCTGGATTTTCCGGAAATTTAGTTTTTTCTCCATCTGAGCCAAGTTTTTAATTGCTTCCTGAATTTGGTCCATGCTCTGACTATGTCCCGGGAAACACAGTTTCTAGTAATAACAGAGAGAGCACAGAGTTCAGACTTGTATTAATAGCCTGCTTCAAAAGCTTCAGGTATTTATTTATTTATTTTTACAATGAAACCTCATCAAGCACATACCACATAATTCAAATGGTGTCTCCGGTCGGTCAAGTGAATCCTACTCGACTCTGTCAACTTGACAGAACACAGCTGACAGTAGATTTGCTTCTTTCCCTCACAGAACACCAAAATCAGCTGATTTAAACCTACATAGCAATGACAAAATACAGATTTCTGAGTAAAATGAAAAAGAGGCCAAATCACAGAGATGCAATGCAGGGTTTAAAAAAAATAATAAAAAAATTATACTAACCAATTCCAGGAATGTCTGTTTTTTGCTCCATCTTATCTCCAAAGCTATGGGTCCGTTTCATAGGCGGCTTCCTGTCAGTCGTGGCTGTGGTCAAGTGTGGAGCAGCAAGCTTGTTACTCTTATGCAGACGTGGCGCATCATCAGCATATTCTCCTCCTTCTGAATGCTTCACATGTACAGTCTTAGCAGAGGCTTCCCTTTTTCCACATTTAACTGATGTTTTATGAGCTTCTGAAGGCAACGCAGCTTCGGAATATTTCAGAGGATTTTCAGCTTTGGAGGAAGCTGCAGTTCTGTCTGTGGCTTCCTGCAACACTGAGGGTCTTATTTTAGATGCGACGCTACACGAAGCAGCTTTCACTGTCCCTGCAATTTCAGTTCTGCTTTCTGGGGGTCTTGACACCGCTGCAGATTTTGTGGTTGAGGTCGTATTAGAGGTGGATCCTGTCGCGTCTGCCCTTTTCAAAGTGGTTGTCACTTTTGACAATGCCACACTTGTTTTTGGAGTAATATGAGCTTTGCAGTCATTAAATGTGGAATCAGGACACAAACTGGCCGCGTTTGTTCCACTTGTGGACACATTTGGATTGAATGTGTCTCCACTACCTCGGCGAACAGTCACACTAGTGTGAGAGCTGTCAGCTGGCTCCGACACTTTGGTCGTTGTGTAATTTCCTTTCAATTCGGGGGGTGCGTCGGTTGCTTTGAAGGTGGTATCAATCTTTGCAGACACGTCTGCAGCCCCCTGAGAGTCGTCTGAATTGTCAATCTCCATGTCCACCTTTAAAATGAAACAGCCATATTTAGTAGACTGTGAAAGAGAGACACAACAAAAACACTCCCTGTGCATCAACTGCAAACTGCAATCTGGAGATTTGAAATAATTTCACACCATTTCATTACGCTTTGGTTGTCTTCTTGGGTGATGTGATAGTATCTTTACTCCCAATTTCACACTTAAAACATCTTATCTGTCCTTTTGGCAGCACCAAAATAAACCTGGCTACAGACCACTGTTAGGATTTATTATTTTTATAAAGTCACTGCCAGCTTAACACTGAAACTGTCACCACATATATATAGCAAAACACTGATATTAATACTATTTACTGTGCAGTTAATGCATGAATTGTGCTGATCTGAAGAAAAGGAAAAAGAGGATTCAGGCATCAGTCTCAGGCCCTGAAGGGCTGAACACATGAGGGAGGGAGGGAGGGAGGGAGGGAGGGAGGGAGACAGACAGACAGACAGACAGACAGACAGACAGACAGACAGACAGACAGACAGACAGACAGACGTCTTGCTATCATTGTGGGGACATACCATTGACTCCCATTCATATCTAACCCCTAACCCAGACCAAAACAATGCCTAACCCTAAAAAACCTTTTTGCACTTTTACTTTTTTCAGTAACAACAACATGGCCAAGAAAACACTGTTTAAACTTGTGGGGACTGAAATGAGGTCCCCACAAGTGACATAGTTTTCAATTTTCCTACAGTTGTGGGGACATTTGGTCCCCACAATATAGCAAAAACATGGGTGCACACACACACACACTATACTCCTATTTCTTTATAAGGTAACAGCTAATTTCAATGAAACTGCTTTCCCAAGGTTCTTTAGGAGACTGGTAATCACAACAATCCTCCCTGTGAGTCATCAGCAGAAGCTGCATCACATCACAGCTAACAAAGGAGAAGAACTGACAGAGAGCAGGAAGTGCTAGAAAGGGGGATTCTATTTACAGGATGCGGCTGCTGCAGATTGGATGAATCATGTGCCAGTGTTGAAGGAAAATGTATGTCCTTACAACTTTAAGCTTCTTTAGTCATTACAACACCTGATTCCCTCCTAATGGTGTCTGGATGCTTCGGTGTTTTCCAAAAATTAATGATTGATGGGCAGTTTCACCAGGAGGTGGTAACCCCCTCCTTCTGGCTCCACGCCCAACCAATCAAAACACTTTATTTGCCTTTTTCTGCGCATACATCAGGTTTCATCAGGGTATCTCATCAGAGTCTTTCAGCACAGCATCTTATTACATAGTGTCAGCACACAGAGGCACTGAGTTGGAAACAGAATCCACATACCACATATGACAACGGGGCTATGTGTTCAGTACCATGCACTTCATCATGATAAGAGCAAATAAATGTACATGGCTTAATGCCTTAATGGCTGCACACGAGCGGAGTATTTTTCCCACTACATCAGGAGATGTGGACATATCTGTGAACCAACAAAGGAAAAACTAAGTCTAAACCTCGGTTCCTTCCCACCATGCAGTCATTCACATTCTACTATGTGAATGATATGTTTATGTTCTACAGCCACTCACAAAGCACCATACTGAATAAAATGTTGTGTTCACATCAGACTTCAACCTTTTCTAGGAGGTTGTTCCAAACAGAGAAGGTTTTGTACAAGACTTTTTGAGACACTGATGTTGGAAAATAAACAGCACAACTGAAGAGAAGAAGTTTGTCTTCTATCTCAAATAAACAAACACGCAGTTTCACACCACTAGATATGACTACATGCAGCCATATCACTAGAACTATGACTGCAGCAAACCTCTTCCTGATCAAATGCTGGTAGCTGAAATTTAAGTGATAAGAGGGAGTAACTAGGCATAAAAATCATTCATGGGTGGTTACTTGTGCGCAAAACCAGACAGGCGCTAAACCAAACCGATGCTGTTGAAACAAAGCAGTCATAAATCTGATTTTCTTCCTTCCTCTTTAGTCTGGAGTTAATTACGCCACTCTAAGATATGACCAGTGTCATACATCTGTCATGTGATCATGCTAATAGTAAGATTGCAGTAACTTTGATTTATTACTTCAACGAGGAACTGAATAAATAGACTTGCTTAAACTCGACTGAAGTTAAAATTTAAACACGATTCTTTCCTACAGCTATCGAAGCTACCATGTGCTTAACTGCAAATTCTTCATTTCTGACAGACCAAGACCATTTTTGGCAGAATTTTGCCAGACAGGATATTCTTTTAGACTGAAACAAAAAAGAGAGTGACACTTTGTGGAGAACTTTTAAGGTAATGACCTAAAGAATCTTGAATAAAAATCTATGAAAGAATTCCAAAATGTCAAAGATGGCAGATGAATGACACACGTCCTGTCCCTCCCCTAAAAAATCCAATCATCTGCTTTATCACAGCTGAAAAGGAAAATATTCAGCCAATCACGCTGCTGTACTGATGCTTGGTGTAAAAACATGGAACTACCTGGTAGTTGTATGTAAGTTTGACATGTTTTCCCCCATTTACAATCCTACAGGCAGCTTTCCAATAGCTACAGCTCAGAAAGAAAAAACAGCAAAAATAAATAAATACAGAGGTAAAACTACAATGAAAAGACCATTATTGTCAAACCTGGCTCTCACAGAAGGCAATTTCAGGCATTGTCAGTCTACAAAATAACTTTTATAGTCAGAATAGTCTTACATACAGCATATGAGAAACGTAGTGTCTACAGATACGGACCCGTACCCGTAGCCTGTGGCCTACGGATCATAAATATTAATGAGACGTACATGAATATTGATGAGCCGGCTGATGAACGCGCTTTGTGATTGGCTGGTAATCCGACGCACATAAATATTAATGAGCCGGCTTGGTAATCCGAGTGATGAAGGCGCTTCCGTGATTCGAGGTAAATCTGCGTGCCGAGCCTGTCATGTCAGTCATCTGCTGTTCTCTTTTCTATCATGCATAATGTCTTATAAATATCATTATCTGACTTTTTCACGGACAGCGATTTGGGGGTTGAAATCGGCACTACTATTAAAAATAGCAAAACTTTTTATTCACGTGACCCTGTTCTAATAAAGCACAAACAGCAAACAAAACAAATGGCAGAACTAACAGCCAGCAAACTACAAGTATTTTTTTACCTTCAAAAGTAGCGACACACTATTACATATTAACAACCTGAACAAAACCCTGACGTATTTTCTACGTCTGTCAACACAGACACTGCACGTCAGTCACTTTAATGTTAGCGGACTCTGTTGAATGGCTAAGTTACATAACCACAAACAAATCTCACAATATCACAGTAAATCGAGTTTGTGGGTTTTTTTAATTCATGCCGAATTAAAGAGCTGCTCCTCACCATTCACGAGTGTTTGTTTCATATTCGACATCCTTAACTTTATCTTGTAAATTAGCGTCCGAAATTAAATGGGAACATTTGCAATGGAGTTCGTCAGCCGCTTCCACCACTGAACGCGGTAAACTAATTAATAGGAACTGGACTTCAAACAATGTAGACACGGCGTCTAAAAGTGTAAAAACTGTAATGTCTAAAGTGTGAGAGGAGACGGTGTATTTTTGGTTAAATTATACAATGTTCGCCGTCAAAGTCATTCATATAAACTGCCTGTAATGTGCAGCAAATAGTAGTTAACCGGCGCCAGCTCGTCAGTGACCTTAACGGGTCCGTACCTCTAGTACAGATGCTACGGGTACGGGTCCGTACCTCTAGTACAGATGCTACGGGTACGGGTCCGTACCTGTAGCATCAACCTATGAGAAATGCACTTGAACTAAAACAACCCAAGCGTATCCGCTCACATTTACTTACCACCACATACGTCCCTTGGTCGTCAAATCCAGCAGTGTGGCTGATGACGTCTGTCTCTGAACTCTTCAGAGAGCAGTACTCACAGAGGCAGTTTGGTTTGCGCTGATCACAGCTGCATTGAAGAGGTGTGCTTGATCCTGGAGGACATATTGTTCACTATTAATATTGTCTCACCGACCTTCAATCAAGACAGCTTCATCTTCACACAAATCAGCTAATTAGAAAACAAACTAAGCTTAAGTGCTGTGAGGAATATTAATTTTTGCATATCTATTAAACTATCAAATGTTTTAATTACTCTTTACTTATTACTTACAATCATCATTTAATTACTATTTTGCTTATTACTTATAATCATCATTTTAATTACTCTTTTAGTTATTACTTATAATCATCATTAATCTTCATTTAATCATATCATGTATCAATCATATATTAATGTGCTTGCAACTTGTATTAACCCTATAATCAAATATATTAAAGTGCTTAAGAATGCACGGTTGAGCTTTAGCTTGTAACCTCAAGGAGAAGTGCTGATCTAAGCAGGTTGTGCAAGTTTCAACGTTTAACCTAAAGGAAAGTGTTGCTTAAGGTAAATACTTCATGGTCCACTTAGCTAAAAGCCTGCGATTACAACTAACCTTTTAAAAAGCTGAGGGGAAAATCCTCCCCCTCGCTTCAAACTGACAAGCTGAAATAAGAATAACATCTAGGATGGCAGTTTGACGAGGACAGGTGACAGTTTTAAAGGAAAAATGAAGAACATCCGTTAAAACAATGCCTGGAAGAAAGAGGGGGTTTGCGGTTTCAGAGATGTGCGAGCTAACCAAAAAGTTAAAATATTAAACCATAAAACAAATATTGAGGATCAAGATTAAAATATTAAGTTAGTGAAAAAAATACTTAAGAGAAATCTAGATTAGCAATGTCTTAAATTAACAATAAAATGGGGAGGAACATAGAAATCTTATATTAATTAATAAGGATTAAAGTAAATCAATGAAGGGGATGGGATCATTCAAATCTGCCATATAGGTGTGATTAAATTACTAAATTGTTATTCAAAGTTAAATTGAATAAAACTGAATCAGTAAAATGTTTAATTCAGCACACAATGGAACAGAATCTGCAGATCACAGAAGAGCTGGGCTCTTAAAAATCTGTGCAAAGGTCACAGGGAGCTGCCACATACACACACATTCAGAGACAGTTTCTGCAGGAGGAAGTCGGGCTGTGGTTGGACGAGGACTGAAGACATCCGGAAGGCCTCTCTCGGTGGGGGGCCAATCAGAAGACCGCAAATTCTTAGTTAAAAACTCATGTATTAGCTTAGAATTGATTCTTTCTTGTGATTACAGCTGCATGCAGAAGAACCATTGTCTTAGCCTAGAAAAATCTGCTGTCAGCGTTGAGCAAGATAGAATCTGCATGCATGCATCTCTGTATTCATCCTTTGCATTTTTTACTAAATATTCTTAATTGAATATTTTGACTCTGAGTCTTCCTTGCATCCGTGTTTTTTCCTCATTAGCAGTAACAAAGAATCCAGTCTGACAGTGCATATCAAAAAAATCATACATCAAGAGGAAGTAGACTCTTTTTTTGCTTTTCCTCTCTCATGATTCATTCTGGAATATTAAAAAGCTAACTCTGGTAAATAGATAGCAAACCAGCTATTCACACCAAACAACCAAGACTGAGCCACTTTCGCACAAACCTGAAAAAAATCTTTACACACCTTTATTCACTTCTTGTCTTTTCTCCATATCTGCTGCGTTCACTCCTTTTTGTTCACTATTTGGCACTTTGGGGGGGTTTTCACACACTGTGTCTTCAGTACAGGTCAGTCGCCGTCTCTTACGGGCCATTTCTTCCCTCACATCCTCATCAGGACATGTGGTCTTCTGAGCTACTTCCGACATGCTGCTCGACCGTTTTCTTTCACCCTCTTTGTAGCCGCCGTTCTCCCGCTGTGCTGGGACTTCTTTGCTACTTTCACTCGTTTCTGCTCCATCATCTCTGTCCATGCTTTGGCTGCTTTCTGGGATGCCTCCACTTGGTTTTGTCACTGTAGGCTCTTCTGTCATCACTTTTACTGCCTCACATGTCTTATCTGCAGTCTTCATCTCCTCTGAGCTAGAAACCCCTTCACTTTTCATCTCTGATTGAACTGCACTTGGTGTAGGAGTCGTCTTTCCACCTTTGTTTTCTTGATGCTGACCACTTGGCACACAGAGCTTGGTGGTGTTACTGCTGCTGCTTTTCTGACTATTGTCACTCACGTGGCTCTTGGCCCCTTCTTGTACGGTTTTCCCGGGAACTGTGAAACACACAGGACATGTAATTATCTGTGATGTAATATTAAGCATCCATTCTATCAGCAGAAACAAAAAAGCAACACATCAGGTCATCAAAAGACAGATGAGGTACAGAAACTAGTGGGAGTCGACTTCCAGAAAAAAAGAATTTGTTAAACAGAAGCACAGTTTGGATCACAATGCACAAAAAATGTCTACTTGATTCTCAGAATGCTCAGTTAATATATTTACTGTGACTTACCCAGCTTCATTTGAGGCAATATTGAAGGTACAAGGCTTCCACTTCCTGCTCTCAGCTTTGCACCTTGCAAAAGGTCCTTTACTAGAACGAAACAGAGTAAGAATAGTGAAGAAACCCATTCAGGTACAGATGTCCGTGGAAATGTTGAGCGTGTTCGCTTTTTGGGACTGAAGGCAATCAACTTCTGTAATAAAAGTTGTTTGTTCTGCGACAAGTAGCTTGATCAAGGACCATTACTGTTCAGAGGACTAAAGTTCACAAAGGTGTCAATCTGAAGGCATCTTCTCAGTAATGAAGTATTCAGTATACAGGGCTCCAGACTGCGACTAAATGGTCGCATTCTGCGACCAAAATTGGAGCGAGTGGAGTAAATTTTTCATCTACTCGCGCATGTGCGACCAGTAAATTGGCGGATTTTCGTAATTACTGTGGAATATATTTTGTTGCTTACAAACTTCTGCTCCACACTTCAACCCAGTAGACAGTAATGCGCAAATGGGCTGGTTTACCAACTGACATTAACTCCAAAAGAAGAAGAAGGCGAGCCAATGTTGGGGGGGGGCTAATGACGGTTAAGCTCCTGATAGTCCATGGGTCAGACACCAGATATTTGTACCACCTCAGGTGACCAAACCAAAGTGATACTAAAATGTACATTGGGTTAATATAAGTACATTAAGATGTGATAGCCTTTCCACACTGGCAGCACTATCATATCAAAATGCAAACTACAGACCTATAGCAAGTTAAAAAATACCAAAAAGAATTGGTCACCTCGGGTGGTACCGATATCTGAAATTTTGGGTCCTGGCCCAAGGACTATGATGTTTCACAAAGCCTTTTTTTTACGTTCAGCCATATTTTAAACACAAATTCACCTTTCTGTCCTTCACTCATTTCTTCAGGAAACACCGTAAGAATTAGTCCCAATTCCAGCTAGCTGCTTCTAAGTTAGCTGCTTCTAAGTTAGCTGCTTCTACGTTGCTAGACAGCAACAGTGGAACCGTTTGGATTTTCAGACTTTTCGTCTTTGTCATGTCAAGACACCTCTTCTTAGAGAAACACTTCCTGTGTCGCTGAAATGGTCACAAAAAAAAGCCCATAGCATTAAAAATACGCCTTCAAAATAAAAGCCTGAAGGGAACGTTTTTTTTTTTCACACTAGCAAAACAAAGGCTTGCCAAAATTGATGAACTGATCAACAGACCTTTACAAGAGTAATTTAAACGTGATTTGGTATAAATACATAACATGCACATGCATAACACATGCCTGTGCTCAGCACCAGGTCATTTTCATTGCAGATTTCATCCGTCGGAAATTACGTCAACTGAGCAGCCTTGGTGGAGTACTGCGCTCTCTGAGTGCTTTTCTTGCTATGTTGTGTCAACTGCTGCACAATAAAATGTGAATTGAAAACAAAGTTTCTGCATTTATTGTGCAAGTATTTATCAGTAATACAATGAAAATGAGAGGAAATGTGAATATTTACTTTGCAAGTTGATTTTGCTGTGTGCCCGTAAATTTTCTCCTTGCGTTCCTAAAATTTTAAGTTGGGGCCACTGTGCTCCAAGCAAAAAAGTTAGTCTGGAGCCCTGGTATACAGTGTATATTTATGGACAGTGCTGCAATCTCATTGGTCAAAAACTGATGGAGAAGAGCCCTGGTTTAGACTCGGCTCTCTCCCGTCATACAATCCTGCAGTTAATCATAAGTTCCTGACAACCTGCAGGAGAAGGGGAATCCTCATTACTATGAAAGATGAATAGGTTTGCTTGTATCTTAGAGTCCTCATTGTTAGCCATAGCCTAAGGGCACAGTCATATGTAGTTACTGATGGTCTTCCTGTCAAACTAGGATGACAGTGCTCTCATTGATTTGGGTGACGCACGTCTCCAATCATATGCACTTTACTCATTTTATGTTCTTTCACATGATGTTCTGAAAACAAGTCAATGAGCAGCTGGTATGTGGGAGTGTGCAGCGAGTGTGCATGAGAGTGTGCACGTCTGCAGTGCATGTTTGTGTGTCTGATGTGTCTTGAGTGTAAGCTGGTGTGCTTCGCCCTCTGTTTGACCTGGTGCTGCCATTAAACTTTGCTTTATCCCAGTTCACATAGTGTCAGATAATGTTCAAGACCTTCCCATTCATTCACAGATCAACACAACTCTTGTATTTAGCGTACAATGCAATGTATGTTTCTGTATTAGGCCAACTGCATGCTAAATAGTGTTAGTAAGTAATAGTATATTTGGTAATAGTAAGTGGATTACATATTTGCTAGTGTTATAACAGTAGTAAAAGGATAACATATTGATCAGTAGTAAAACAACTAAATGATTGTATACTTGTTAGCAGCAAAAGTAATAAATCCCAACAGAAACAATCATTACAACAAACACTCACAAATGTGGTAGGGACATGGCTCCCTGATGAGTCGATCCATTGGTACCACCTTAGGGAGCAGTAGACATTGATACAAAAGCATGAGATGATGAGCGGAGGGGGTGGAAATGCTAGATGAAGATGGTGCAAATGTATTTTCAGGTACAGAATACCTGTACATGTCGTATGGGGTGAATGCATGCTGCCTGTTTGGCCAAGTCCAACAAGATCTCCACACTGTTGGTGCTGGAATTCAGTGAGCCTGGGTGGAAATGGTCCTACACACACACACACACACACACACACACACACACTCTTGACAACATGTATACAATATCAAATACACTACAGATGTTTATTTCTTGCCACTATTGTACACAGGCACAGTCTCTTCATGACTCCTGTGACAAGGTAAAGGTTTCTGATGACACGTCCATGTATCCATGTAGACTATTTTCATGCATCGGTACGGAACAACGTAAAAGTGCACCACTGACCTCATTTTCTAAATTACATTGCAAACCTACAACTTGTAAGTATTTTAATACACCTTTGTAGCCTTACACTGCTTTGTAGGCCTTTATTTTGAGTCTGTTTCAAATTTCAATCTGAATTTATCATCTCTGGTATTGTCCTCAGGTGTCCCTGACCTGCATTCAAAGACCTTTAAGGTCAGTTAAAGTCTAATGAATGGATTAGGGAAAAAGGTGGCAACACTTAAAAAGCCCAATATTGTGCCACTTTAAAGCAAATGAATGACAGCCTCACATGTCCCTAAGATGTCTTTCAAATTTTCAAAATACGGCAAAAGATGATTATGTAGACTCTGATAATAATCCTTTTTTAAAAAAAAACAAAAAAAAACAGACTTTTTCAGTGTCTGTAATTTTTCTGTAGATTTTAACTACATTAACAACACAAAAATATACAGCTCACCACAACTGTTGTCAAGGAACAAGTTATTTCATTTAGCCAGGTAACTTAGCAGTGCAAATTTAGCTAAGCTAGACTTTAAGACACCACAGTTTCATAGTAATTAATAATAATAACCAGGGTAATTTTACACTTAAATTTGGAAAAGTCTTGCCGGTATCTATTTTGGTACACTTTTTTTTTAAAATTAAACCTTTGACCTTTTTGCCCTCTGTCGCTATCAATCTATTACTGAAAAATACAATCAAATAAAATTTAAACTTTTTTTTTCAATATTTCAAAATGAATTTCTTAGAAAATTTCTCCTAAAAAAACCCCACACAATTTACATTTTGCAAATGGAAATAAATGGTGCTCTATTTTCTTTACATCCTATTCAGAGTAGAAGAACTGTAATTAAATATATGGATTATATATTGAACATATTGCTGTCATTAATTTGCAATGTATTAACTATACATTTTTGAAAAATGTCAATGCAGTGTGTAGCATTATCTGTATTTTTCAATGTAAGCAAAAAGACTTAGGACAGGTCCCATCATATATGCCCCTGAATAACTTGTCAATCGACAGCAAGTTGCTGTAATTTCCACAGCAACGCAATTTCAATGTAATATAACAAAATGCCAGACTTTCTAAAAAATGTGCTTCATACTTTGGAGTCATTATCTCTCTCTGATCTTGTTTCTTTTCTCATTTTTTTTCTCTTCAGACTAATCAAAGCAACATTTCTCAAAAAGTATACACAGTCACTGTCAACTGTAGTGGGTTCACCCATTTCCTTCCTAAATGCTTACAATACTGCTGCTGTTTTGAATAAATCTTCCGCAACTGAGCAACAACAGGAGCAAGAGTTTCTATTAAAGAAAAAGGAAGTTAAGTATAAAAACACTCACCAGAAACGCTGCAACATGTTCCCGACTAAAAATATGAGCATAAAATTCCTTGTCTGACAGCAGCCTCTTGCAGAGCAAACACAGAGATCCTGACTGCTGCGCTTCGCCATCATCATAGAACCAGCGGACAAGGAACTGGTAGCCTAAAATAAGTCGGAAAAGAAATTCAAAAACATGCACGTGCCACACTTCCTTTTTTTTCCGTCTTTTCTTTTGCATTCCAGATCAATTCAAAGTGGACCCAAATCTAAATCAAAGAAAGCAGGATGACAAAAAAAAAAGCAAGCCTTACATATGAAAGCAGGTTTAAAATACAAAACACAGTCAGGAAAACAAGCACACAGATAAAGCTGAGAGAGAAACCAGGAACCGTATCTCCAAAGACAAGGCAAGGCTCATGGAGAGACACAAAAACGACTCTTCCCCTCACATTAGTCCCTCCCACCAGAGACACAAAGAGAGAAGAATCAAGTCGACAGACATTTAACAAAATGTGGAATATCTCCATTATCTGTCCATTGTGTTGTTATAACCTACCACTGTCTTTTATCATCTATGTCTGGTGAGTAGAGCAGTGTTTATGATAACTTATAGTATATATTCACACATGCAGAAAAAGCAGAGTCGAGGGAACATTGAGGTTACACCTGAGATTCCTCCAGTAAGCCTTTTTGATCCACTGTCCTCGAGATACATGTCAGGAATTTAGACATCCCTTTGTGATTGTGAACAAAGGTCCTCACAGGTAGGAAGATGTAGGACAGGGGAGACTAGGAGGCTGAAATTAGTCAAATGAGATGAGCCTAGAGTTCAGGCAGGATGTCACAGTGAAACAAATGCGCTGGTTGGGAAAATGTGAGCAGGTTAGGTGGGTGTAGCTGGCAAACAGCGAGAAACTGAAGACCGCCAGTGGGTGAACAAGTGGTGACGAGAATAACGGTCCAATATCTCTGTAAACAGAAGTTATTTTATCATGCATCATGTACTTATCTGCTCCTTGCACGCACGATTGCACCCACACACAACTGCAGCCACTCTTACCCAACCACAAAACCCACGCAAACCGGATAGACCTCAAGACACCCCACATCTAGTTCCTGTTTTCTTTAAGGCAAACGATCTCTGTGTGGTCACGTATGTCATTTACATGCAGATAAAAATACTGTCTGTTTTTTCCGCTTGGGGTCATGGTTTCAAAATCTGTTCCGATTCATACTGAAGTGTGATTCTGTATCTGCTCTTTTACTAGCTACCTTGTAGTGCTTCAGTCTGCCAGTAGGGGGCAGATAGCGAGCTGGCAGCTCCGTCCATCACGCATTCAAAAAAAAAAAATCTATTACTTCTGGATCAAATATTAGTGTTTATAAAGATCTTCAAGAAAAAGTCTTGTTAATTATTGGATGTTATATGAATATTGTATTATATGTTTATTCAATGCAAAAAGTTCTTAAAACGAGCAAAGTCTTGAAAGCATCAGAAATTCGGCGGCTTGTGGCAGAGACGGCCCGAATATTCGGATCCGTTCGTCTGGTCTCCCAGGTCCAAATGTTGCCTTTGTTTTGTCTTCAGTTAAAGTGAAGAATTCCCAAACAGCGGAGGTCTTCAGCATCTTGTCTTATGTTTATGCAACAAAGTCAAGCGTGACGTCGTCAGAGTCAGCAGCCACTCGGCCATTCGGGTGGTGTTTACAAACACGAATGGAGGAGCCGAAATGAGCCGAAGAACACGGCGGGATGAGCCAAAGTGGGCCGAAGGCGCAGGGAAGAGACGAGGTCCGAATATTTTCATCTGGGGGGGAGGAGGGGGTGATCACATAGACAAATATTCGGATACCAAAATTAATATCCGGATAGTGCCTTAGCGAACGAATATTCGGGATATTCGGGTCCAGCCCTAATACTTTCCTGTCTGCCTCTCCAACTATACATATCAAATAAGGCCAAAAAAACTTTAAAAGAGAAAAGCTACGTCAATGGAATTTTACCAAAAGTTACAGCGGTTTTTACCATTAAATTCCCTCCTTCTAATCACTATTCAGATCCATGCTTTCTTCCAAATACAGTCACTTCTGGCTCCAAAAAGTCCAAAATGGTGACCAGGAAGTGGCAAACTCAAAAGCCTAAAAACAGCAGTCCACAAACCAGTGGGTGACATCATCTTTTATGTACACTCAAAGAGGTCACGTTCTTTAATTATGCATAACATTAAATCCTACTACTATTTAAACAGGTGAAATGTATAAAAATTCACCCACCGTATAGTTGTCATGAACAGTGAAATCAGCAATAGAGACCAAAACTGTTACTTCTTGTAACTGTAAACATGTTTATTTCTGCTGTAAAGTTGTGCATTTTATCATGTAGGTCAATGAGGATCCAGCCTCCAGTAATCATTCAAAATTGTAGTTTTCGAAATTCTGAAATCAGTGTCAGTAGTATTACTCACCAAGCAGAGGAAATCTTTTGTTTTCCTGGAGTTTGCTGTATGTCTGACATGATGGAACTGCACAGACATAAAAAAAAAAAAAAACATGTACAAGTCAAATGAAAGCAATGAAGGAAAAAAATATTTTAAAAAATCAACATGAATGTGTTCATTACAAACCTTCACGTCTTAAGAGATTGTAGTGAAGTCTGAGTTCCTTCACTACTGCAGATGAAAGAATCAGACAACATGATTATTTGAAACTATTTTGTGTCTCATTTCTGGATTTTAGAGTTTTCTTTCTGGAGCAGGTTGGGGGAACATGAATAATAAGACCACTTCTTACCTTTTGAGTAGCTGAGGGGGATGAAGCTCTGTAAAATCCTGTGTGGAATATCAAAAATCTAAGAAAGAAAAAATATTCAGTCAGTAATGACTAAAGAAAGTGATGTAGCTTGCAGAAAACCTTTGCATGCACGTGAAAATTGTGGTGGGGGAAACAATAAACATGTCAAATTTGCATTTCACCTTCATCTGATGTGGTTCTCTTGCCTTCTCCTCATCCCATGCCATAAACATCAGATCTCCGTCCTCCACATCATCCTCCCAGCCAAACGGCAGCCGCCATGGATTCTGGTACAGCTGAGATTTGTAGACAAAAGCAGGTCATTGCAAAAGTCAGATGCAGTTTTTTCACTCTACAATGTAGCGTACTAAGGAGCACAACATTCCAGAGCAACACACAAGGTTCCAAAGATCCTTTGAAAAAGCTGTAAATTTGGTAAGAAACTCCCATCGAAATGGAACATCTGTTGATCGAATGTTTACTACTAAAGGACCACTAACTGCTCTCTGATGGAAAACCTTCCATCACAATCTGATGAGGGTCATAAAGTGCCAACTGTGAGAAAATCCACACCTCTGCAGAAGTGGACTGACATTCTGGCCTTCTGATCTCCCCTAACACACAGAACTTGGAATGCTGCAATGAACTGAACAGTTTAGAAATCAGAATTTTAAAGAAATGCAGTATCACCGGAGTGATGATCTGGACTCAGTCACTGACACCAGATCAATCAGGACCAGTGTGGAAGAAGAACACATTAAATCTGAGGTGTTTGTGGAGAAGAACCAACAAGACACGAACGCCTCCCTTTTTTCTGTCACAGACCATAACTGGTGTATTCGGTGCGATTTCAGATCTCTGATGATAATAATAATGGATTAGATTTATATAGTGCTTTTCTAAGCACTTGTGGCCTTGGGCAAGACACTTTACCTGCCTTGCCTCCAGTGCTGCTCTCACACTGGTGTATGAATGCGTGTGAATGTTGGTGGTGGTCAGAGGGGCCGTAGGCACGGATTGGCAGACACGCTTCCGTCAGTCTGCTCCAGGGCAGCTGTGGCTAAAATGTAGCTTACCACCACCAGAGTGAGAATGTGTGAGTGAATGAATAATGGATCCATTGTGAAGCGCTTTGGGTGGCCAAAAAAGTGCTATGTATATCTAATCCATTATTATTATTATTATTATTATGACAGGCTGCTGAAGTCATTTTACATCAAAGAAGCGATAATGATAACTAATCTACAATTATCTCTTTGACAGAGTCATTGTGTGTTTGTAATCAAAACTCAAACTCACGTCAGTCCAAACACACTCTTGTGGAACTCTGACTCACACAGAGCTGCACTGGAGCAACAGACACCCGAACATGCATCCACATTACTGTGAGCGACACAAGGAAGTACTAATAACTCCGACAGAAGCTCACCAGTGTGTGGATGAGATGTTTTCGAGAGGTGAAGTGTTGGCCAATGCCCCACTGAGAAAAGCACTCCTGGCAGGCAAAGCACAGGTAAACAGGATCGAGCACAGCCTGTGTGGTGATGATCGTCACCACCAGGTGGGCACCTAAATAAAACAAAGCAAACGCAAAGAATTAGATGTTGTTGTTTTATGGCAAACAGAAGTACCAATGATGACAAGTGGGCAACCTCACCAACAGCTGCTTCATTTCTTGCCAAGCAATTTTTGATGTACACGCACAAGCCCAGGCAGACTTCAGCTTTAAGGAATAGCGTGAGAGGAACAACAAGAGTTGAATAAATTATAAACTGCCTTGGATTTTGGTGCTTAAAATATTTTTGGAAATCACTAAAAGTACAAAGAACAGAGCCAATATTCATGACTAATGCTCAAATAAAAAGCTTACTATGTGGAACTCAATCAAGTCTGTGACAAAAACCCCCCAAACATTTTTAATACAAGGCGGCCAAGTGTACCTGCTTTGTGATGAAGAGCTTCAACTGTAACAAAACAGGAAATAAATAATCATGTTATGCTTTGATGAGTGTAATAATACAACACATATGACAAATTAGAGACAAGTGAACTGTACCTTCGCCAAAGTATTTCACCAAATTCTGGGGGAGACATTAGGAACAGCTGTTATATAGGATACAATCTGAAACATATCGTTGACTTTCTGCTGAAATATTCATATTTACGCACCCGTCTGTGGATCTGCTGTGACAGATGACGGATATACAGAATAATCTTATTAAAATTTAAACGGCAGTCCTGCAACAAAGAGATACAAGCGTGAGACGTCGCTCCAGCGCAACTTCCTCAAGCACAAACAAGTGTCCATCAGAGTTATTTATTGCAATAAACCATCCGTGTACCTTCATAAGACAAGAGCAACAATGTCAGTATCGGTAGTAAAAAAAAAAAAAAAAAAAAATATCACATTTCAATCGCTAAACACATCCAGGCTACTCTGGGAAAATTTTTATTAATTACCTGACAGTGTAGTATGCGTCGTGATGCAGATGGTAGTGTGGCAATGCTAGACTCTACAAAAGAAGAAAGTATTTGTTGTTAACTCTTTGTTGTGACAGGGGGAAAAAAGCTTTTCCAGGAGTCCATCAACTGCATAGCTACTTTGTATTTCAACATTTTTTTTCAGCCGATTCACAGAAATTCTTTAAAACGTAACAATAATCCCAAGATAGCCAACACATGGGGACAAAGACCTCACATAAAATACAGTACATACAAACAGTAAAACATGCAAATTAAAATACTATAATTACATTTAAAACAAAAAGCCCGTCTCAGAAACAGTTGAGGACAAATTGCATTAAAACAGATGCGTTCACACCGATGCATACCCAGCTTTTCTCCGGGTGTGACATCTGTTATCAAGCTGCTGCCGGTGATGGATTCCAGTTTCTTCAAAGCTGAAAGGACCAATTAGAAAATCAGCATTTAAAGTTCCACTAAAGATCCAGGTTGTTCAGACGACATAAAGCGAGACATGAAAAAGTGTAACACCAACCTGCTGTGTAAAGCGTGAAATCCACCAGCTTGAATTCATCAGGCTCCAGGCTCACTGTCTGTGATAGAGAGTCACAATAACACAAATTAATACACCGAGCTGCGAAACCTGGACAAGAGACTTTGGAAACTACACCTACCTTAACATCTGTATTTGCAGTTCCATGAATTTGCTGTGCCTGCTTTGACAAATTAAGCATCCCTGAAGCAAATAATGTGCTGTACTTGCAGTAGCGCTCCTTTGACCGCAACGTAGAGGGATGCCACGCTTTCTGCAGAAACCAATTAAAAATGTAGGTTACATTCATGCCTTTACAGAGACAAACTGTTTTGGCTGCAGCTGCTGTAAAGTCACTGCATGTTCCAACCTCTGAGTCACTGCATGTAGAATGCCTCTGAGTAACAGTTATGTGTTTTCATCATATGGATTTGAAAGCAGACTTTGCTTGGTGGGAGCTATCTGGAAGATGTTGTGGAAGTTCACTGACATTCAAAGCTCATAGTTATCAAAAAATATCTGCACTGTCGTAGTTGTTAAGTAATTCTTATTCCTTGTTTGCCTTCTTTTGACCGTTATTTAGGATATTGTTGAAGTTTGTTTCTTTAAGTGTTAGATATTAGTTATTTTTAAGTGTTATATTTTGTTGCAATGTTTCATCAGTTTCCCTTTTTTAAGACATCTCACAATTTGATCTTTGAGCATTGTTCTTTATGCATGATCCTTTTGACCTCTCATAGCCCCCTGTGCGTCCGTGCGTTTCTGCAGGTACTCCGAGCCAATTTTTCTCTGAAATGAAGCAACTTCACTCTTCTGTGAATTGGACCGTTTGTTGCTTCAGCATATCTATTTCTGTAAGCGACACCTTTCAGGTGTGTTTGTTATTTTGAGATCTTCACTGCAGTGGAGCGGTACCTTGTGGTTAGCATGGTGTACCTTTCCCCGTAAGTGCTAAACACCATTTGTCTTAAGCTTTTAAGCTGTCTCTGCTGTTTGTATGTGTGAGAGGTCAATGCTTAGGTAACACATTATGAGCACACTAGTAGTAATACATATGATTACAGGGTTAACATAAGTTCATTAAAAGAAATAGCACAGTAATAGAATTTGATTATGTGATAAGTTGCGGTTAAACACGATAAAATGATTACATGAGTTATGATTAATGAGATTAATTGTAGACTAAATGTGATAGAATATTGATTAAATGTAATAAAAAAATATTCCCAACAGGTGTTGGTATCATGAATGTGCATCTTCCACAAACACCTCAGATTTGATGTGAGGGGCAATGCAACTGTTTGCAGGACACCAATGTGAATCATCAATAAATCTGTAGTACCAGCACCACAAACCATCCACTGGCCACTTTCAAAGTCCACATCGGGGTTGGGGAAACCAAAGAGGAAGATAAAGGCTGTGTTTGAGTTCAACAAGGGATTTTAAAGGATCTCCAAACTACATGAAATAAATAAATCCACTATCAGAAAAATCCCATTTAAGGGGCAGAGATTTTAAACAACAGTCTGTTAGTTCAAGACTGGACGTCCCAGCAAAGAAAGGTTAAAAGCAAACCATTTCATGCAAAATAAATCTAAGAGAATACCAAAATTCTTGACAGGATCATCAGGCAAGAATTCATAAGTAGGATTCATCCTATATCTTAACTAAAAGGGACATGTAATATTAATATTCTCTTTGGTGTCATGGTTACTTACAAAATAGCAAAAGACGTGGTTAAAGCTCAGGACGTGTTGGATGATCATGTGCGAGGCCACTGTTAGGCTGCAGAGTGTGCAGATGAAGAGACTCTTCTCACTGGACCCAACACAAATGCATTCAACAATGTGCTGCAGACCTACAAGAGCAGAGAGAGAAAGTTGAGGAAGGTAAACAGCATAACAAAACGTACATCAAAACTATGTCGGTGCAAAGATGGAAAACCTTCCTTGGATCAATTTAATTTCTTGAACTGTTCCAATGCAAACATTCCTCTACATAAATGCCAAAATGATATCATCAATTTATTTAAAAAAAAAAAGATATTTCATGTTGGAAGATGATTCCATCCTAATGAAAACATCTTCTATTAGAGGCACTATGTTAGACCACCAAGTGGTATTCTACATCTACTGACCAAGAAGTGGGTATTTCCTGTTACTGTCCCTCTGGTATGTCTGTATTGTCGTCCTCTTCGGCTGGGTATCTGAAGGAAAAAAGATTAAAGTCAAGAGGCACAGACTCAAAAACAAAAAGAGTAAATGTGACATATGAACACTAATACACGGAGACATCGGTCTGGCCACAGGGTTTGTCAGTAGCTCTTATGAAGCTTCGAATTATGTCACATAATCTCCAGATAAAAAAATGTGTCAGTCTGTCATTTCAGATAGAGGTGTCACTGCGCTCACTCAGATTTTATTCAAAGTTTGTTTATTTAGGATGCCAAACTAAGGTTTTGGGTCTCAGTTTTTCCTGTGGGAGGTACATTACCGGTCGAAATTGACACCTTAAAATAGCTTTCCAAGTAAGATTTTTTTTAAAAACTAGTAAAAAAAAAAAACCCAGCAATCTCTAGATCTATAAACACATGGAATTCGATGAATTGTGACTTAACATTTTCCAGATGGATCTGAAGATGGCTGAAACACAGATCGTGTGATATGACTGAGAGCACCAAAGCAGCTACTGAACAGGCCTAGTGGTGGTGTTTTAATAATGACAAACAATTTTAAGCACTTACATATTTACTGAGGGATGAATATGCAAAATAATGATGATAATAAACCCATAAAGTACTGTGAGAGCTGGATTAAATTTTATACTAAACTGCAATAACTCCTTAAGTTCTGAATAATGACTGTTAAAAATGTGCACACACCTTCAAACAGCTTGAGAAGCTTTTCATTTTCCCTTAGAGTGTCCATCACTGCAAATCAGAATGAGGTCGTTTTCATTAAAAGTCATTTTATGAACGTTCAGTGTCATGAAATTATATTTAAAAAAAAAACTACTGCAGTGGTAAATATTAGAATGCAATACCTTTTGAGTAGGTACTGGTTCTAAGCTCCTTTATCAGATTTGTAGGTAAATGTAAAAGCTAGAGAAAGAGAAAATGTGTTGTAAATGCATAACACACACACACACACACACCAAAAAACACACATTATACGTTTATTTTTGCGATACATATACGGCCTCCATGTACAAACCTTCAGATGTGCATCTTTTGTGGTTTCTTCTGTGACCTCAGAATACAGATTCTTTGTCACGTCCGTTCCTGATATCCAGGAAAAACTCAGTGCATTGGGGTTTGTGTAGTTCTGCAGAACAAAATATAAATAAGCTAGGCTTCTAGATTTCAAACACTGACTATTTCTGAGGATCACTCACACTTACAAAGTAACTGAAGTAATGGTCCTCAGAAGAAAGGTGTTCCAAAATCTTGCCCTTTGCACACGTTTTCTCACAGGTGTGGCAGAGGTAAAACGAAGGTCCTCCATCCAGAAATACACACATAGTGAGGAAAGACACACCTGGAAGAAAATACATTTACAACAGAACAATTACTTCAATTACAAAGAAGACCAGCATCGATCAGGTGTAGACTGCTCAGAAGGATTGAGCCAATATGAACGTCCCTGAACAACCTTCTGAGTTTACGTATACAGGTTTGTGGTTGTTTGTGAAACCTCAACCTATAGTCTCTGTTCGTAACAGAGCTGATAACTATCTGCCCCCTGGGTACAGGGGCCCCTTCTAAACCCTTTCTCTCAACAACATCAAGTACCTAAACATTCCAGAATTTATAAAAACAAATTCCAATCTATTAATAATTAACACGTATTTCAGGTCAGATACAACATACTTCCTCTCTTTGAGACTACGCAGTCTCGAAAAAGAGAAAAGATACAGAGCAATGGTTTTAATTGGTCACATAAGAGTCACACACAGAATGTTTATGGCATTCCCTCACATCCATGTTTGCTACAGCATAACGTCAGCAATATAATAAATTTGTGGAGTGTGAGAGCAAAAAACCTGTCAAGCAGCCATCTTTCTATAATATCCTTCAAATAATCAAGAAAGGAAAACTGACTCAGTCCATCTGCCCCAGGCAACCACATATAATAATCCAAGCCAACTATATATCACTGCACAGGGAGTGTCCATGTTTGTTTCTAATGCAGACTTGTGATACTCTAAGCTACAAATTTTTATGAGCCAACAAAAGCATGCTTTTTGGGTGAATCAAACATTCACAAGTAACGGAAGTAAAATAATTTAAAACAATGGTAACTTTTTCCCCTTCAGCCAGGATGACTAAGTTTCAGTTGTTGCAATAATATAGAACTTAAGATTCAGCTACAGGAAAGCTCTAAAGTGGTAAAGTGCTTAAGGTTGCCCCGAAGAGCACAGAATTTTGAGAGGTTTTTACCGAATCTGGTTTGTTCAACAAGACATGTAGAATAAATTAATTTTGATCACAATTTTAGACTCAGATTTTGCTCAGTTTTCCGATAGAACTGAACATCAAACATCTGAAATTTAAAAACCCAATTCTTTCTCAAGGTGCGCTCTGATAAATTGTGTAATTGTGGCAGTTTTTCAAAAACAACAGGCCCTTCAAATCCTGCAGATGATAAAGTTTGACTTGTCTTTTTCTATAAATCTATGCTGTACTGCTTGTCATGTAGACTTAATTTACTCACCTACGATGGGATCGTTGCTCTCTCGTTGTGATGGATACAAAAACTCAATGAAAGGTAAACCTTTAGAGAAAACAAAGCAGTAAAGATTACAGTCAAGCTACTCAGGACAACCCACATTAATTCAGTCTTAAATTCAGATTAATTCACAAATACTGTTCATGCTGTAGTATGATTTGCATTGATGCTTGTTAAAAACGGTGCATTGTGATCTCTTTAAAGCATTTTAATGTAACTTACTAGTTTAAAGTCTTGTATGCCCAAAACAAGAAACACTTTATGTAAGAACAACAAGCAGAATTTGACCAACTCTTTCTATTCTCATAGGTACAGGTGACGGTCTGATTCACTACTTTGTTACAAAAATTGTCACAGTTCTCACAATTCTGCTGCTGGAAAGTCGAGTTCACACAGTCAGTTAAGCAGCGCCTTTGCCCACAGTGTCAATGCTGAACATTCACTGAGAGTCATATTTTTTGTTGTGGGATTTTCTGTTTAAAAAGGCTCAAGGTGACCAACAAAAGCTTCAACCAGACAGGATCTGCCTTTGAGTCATTTATCTTGCAGCAAGAGAGAGAAAGTCAAACACAGCTCGCAAGCTGTCGGTGAGGTTATCCATCCGATTCAGAGCACAGAAGTTCTCTTATACAACAATGTGACTGACAACCTCCTGCTGTTGCTGGGCAGGTTACACTGAATACATTGTTACTTTGACACCTACATAGTTCTTAGTATTGAGGCTGAGTTTGTGGTTTTACATGTCTGGTGAAGTTCCTGCATTAGTGGCGGTTGATCTGAAGCTGTTACATCTGGAGGGTGTGATAACCTTATCTTCACCCGAAAGAAAGCAGAAGCTATACGCCAATCAGGCATGACATTATGACCACCTGCCTAATATTGTGTTGGTCCCCCTTATGTCATCAAAATTACTCTGAACCGTTGTGCATGGACCAGAGGACCTCTCAGGGGGTTCTACGGGATTTGGACCAGGACGTTGACGGTGGATCCTTTGGGTACTCTGGGTTGTTCAGTGGGGTCTCTGTGAATCAAACTTGTTCCACTGCATTCTGTTGATGCTTCATCAGAATGGGCTCTTGGGAGTTTAGAGGTCAAATCAACATCTTGGGCGATTGTCATGTTCCTCAAGATGTTTTTGTAATAACCGCAGCTGGGTAAACTAAACAATCACACAATGTATGACCGTCTTGAGCCTACATGTGTCATCAGATAAAAATTACTGTTTACGGCAAAGTTCATCACCCATGCATTTGAGACTACATTTTCAGAGCAACCCCCCTTGTATGAATATTTCAGCAATGTGCTCGCAAACTGTGATTAGCAGTGTCAGTGAATAACAGACTGTGAACAGGAACACTGATTTTAAGCACCTTTAACAGCAACACAGAGAAATGAGAAAAAGCCCCCTTACCTACTGTCTTGATTGTATCTAAAAGTAGGCAGACATTGAAGAATAAGCAAAGGTTATTGAAGCACACACAAAGTCTGAGTTTATGCATTTCTTTGTGCAGAAACAAAGAAAGCAGAAAAGTGAGTGTTACCTTCTGGGAAAACATCTTTCACTTTCTGTGGATAAAGAACATGCAGTCAGTGTATTAATGCAGAAACAAATGTGTGTATGTGCAATGGGCAGCTACCTCCGTTACCTCTTATTAATCTTATTTATATTACAGATTTCCAACAAAATGTAAAGTTGCTCTGGCTTCAAGGCAAATTACTGAGTAGAGTCAGAACCCATCTGTAGTAAAACTAAATATTTCAAAATGTCATTGTTGACATAGGTTGACAATTGAAGTTAGTAAGTAAGCTAATATCAGAAATATATCATTAGTAATATGTTTCAGACAGATCAAGACATCTAGAATCCACCACAGAGCAGAAATCTGGATATAGGATTACAGTTAACTGGAAATCTGCATAAACAGTCAAACGCAGGACTTGTCTTTACACTTCAATGATCCAAGGGTTCCAGCTTTCATGCAGACATGCAGTTTTTGGGGGAAAAACGTGCTTTTCACAGTATCCTGGAGGGAAATTACTGTATCACCCAAACACTTATTCTTTTTTTATTTGGTGAAAGGTTCAAAGGGGAATTTTGGGCTAATTCCAGAGTGCACATAAAGTTTAACGCTCACCAGAATATGTGCAGATGACTTCATATGTTCCTTGAAATCACGCATCTTCAGAGTTCTGTAGAGGCAGATCTACAAAACGAACGAAAAAAAGAAGGAAAAGATGCGGTTAGACAATGGGCATTTGTATACAAAAGCCGCCATGAACTATGCTGGACCTAATAAGGTTTATGCATCACTTTCAACACAGCACAAGTCTGAACTGCACCCAGTCAGATTCAGGGACAGACATGCAGAAGCTGAAGTGGAAACTAAGTCCCAAATCAAGGGCCAGAGTCGAAGACTTGACAGTGTTCAAATATTCAAAAAGCCTCTTTCAAGATCTCCAAAAATTCACCAGGAGAAGTCAGCATTGAAGGGCAACAGAGTTTATTGTTGACAAAAAAACCCACAACAATTCTTAACAGCAGCTGGAACTGCAAGAAATACTGAAATAACCGAGTTGTGCATCGTCTTTTATGCTGTTGGTCATTTTTCCACACCTATAGAGCGCACTGTTGGAGAGACAGTTCTGACACCATAATACTTTTCTAAATCTATTGGTTGTTGCTAGAGGTACGGACCCGTACCCGTAGCCTGTGGACTACGGATACGGCACTTGCCATTTGCCAATCAGATACGCGAGATCTGGTCACGTGACTCCCGGTAGACGCTAGCTGTACGGACCCGTAGCATCGGTACGACAGGTACGGACCCTAAACCTGACCCTAACACTAACCCTAACCTTAACCTTTGCTTACCTTTCAACAGTTTGCAGTGGTTAGCAGCTTCTTGACTCGCGAGACTCGCGTACGGGTCCGTATCTGTCTGGCAAATGCAAAGTGCCGTACCCGTAGCCTGTGGGCTACGGATACGGACCCGTATCCGTAGACACTACCAAATCTATTGGTCAGATCTGGACATCAGGTTATCATATCTCCCCATTAGATCATACTTTACAAAAAGACATCAGGCTATCATGAGGTCATGCTTTACAGAGAACATGCCCAGACATGTTCAGACTTTCCCACAGTCCTTCTGGACACTTAGCCCCATTATTTTATGACACACATTTCATACATAGTGTATTGTTATGGTTCTTGCACATTTTTAACAGTCGTTTTCCTGTCCAGATTGTTTGATGGATATTACAGGAAAAATTGCTGCCTGACAGCTTTTTTGCTCTCAAATTCCACAAATCTACTGTATTTCTAAGTTTATGCTTTGGCAAGCTGATGGTATGTGTTTTTTTGGGGTACGTGTTTTCTCTGGTTTCTAAGAATGTAAGGGAGAATGAAAAACCATATGTTAAATGTTTATTCTAGCTATCATTAATCATGAGTATGGCACTAGCAAGTCTAGAGACTTGGAGCCCTCTCTTTATGCATCTTAATGTAAACCATATGTAGGTGGGTCCGTAAGACCTATATAATCTTAGTCAGAAGAACATCCAGGGTCCATTTACTGCATGATGTCTGGATCACGAGCTCATCTGTATTAAAGTACCCTTAACTTGATCTACCTGTGTCATCTCTTCATTGAGAATTATCCACAATAAATCATCATCATTTCAACAAGCACATACAGGAGGGAGTGTCATAAGCACTCCGTGTGTGACTCATATGTGACCAATTGAAAACATGACTGTGTAACTCTTGTCTTTTCCAGATTCTGTGTAGTGTCAAAGGGTGAAAATATGTAGCATCTGATATGAGATATATAGTGGTGGAATTTTTTTTCCCCCAGACACCCTTAAAATTTTACATAATCTCAAATATCATGAAATATTTGTGGAAAAATATTTTTTGTGTTTCAAAAGGTGTGGCTGTATTAAGCTTGTTTTATGCTTGGCACATTCACAAGGTCTGCGTGGCTCCGTGTGAACGAATTACGTCATTTTAGCAGCCACGCCCCCTCACACGGCCCTTCTCATCGAAAAATTTCTGCGTTGTGCACCTCCAGATTTTTCGAACTACATGGACGGAGACAATCGGAAAACTGGCAGAACAGGAGCTCCTAGCAGCAAAGTACAAGTATTTATACAATTCATTACACAGAGATCAGTGTGATTATCAAATTCTGAACAATTTATGGCGTGAAATTAAAACTGCTGAAATGCAACTATTCGGTACAATGCCATGTTGTAACTGGTGCAAACAATGGCAAACTTCGTTTACTGTGGTAGACGCGTGTTTGTGATACACTGCCCCCTGTAGTTTGGGTGCAGACACCGCATGGAGTATAAAGCTGCACACGTTCTCTCGAGCAGATTTCCTAGCGTCTCATTTCTGCTCATTTCTGAGATAGTGGCACGGCATCTGACAGTGTCACAGTAACTATGACAAGTGAACACTTCCTCAGCTGCCTGCTGCTGATCTCATAATGGCGATCGTACTACAAATCCACTACTGTTGACTTATCAGAAATGATACAAGGAACAACTGATTAAATTGTGGGGGGTGTTCCGAGTCCAATCAGTTCCCACTGCATGCTACATATTTAGGTCGCGTGATTTGGTATCTGCACATAACGTACACATGCATAACACACGCATACATTCAGCGCAAAGTTAGGTAATGAAAAATCTTGGCAGAGTACTGCGCTCTCTGAGTGCTTTTCTTGTCATGCAAGTTCTGGGAATATTTATGTAGGAGAGGTCTCTGCACCTGTGACTTATGGAAGGGGCGCCCATTTGTTTAAAGAAGTAGGGTTTGCTACTGACGGAAACCATATTTTAAGAGATTTCTTGTAGTTTCTCAAACATCCATGCTGTACAAGTGAAGAAAAGAAGCTCCACTGATATCAGCTTAATTGCTTAATAAAAGTTTATTATTACAAAAGACACCAGTACCAAGAACAAACAAGCATGGATTTGGCTTGGAAGATGACTCTCAGCCAGATACATCTCTCCCCAAATGTCAGATGTCAAAACTCATTTATATAGGTTCATGTATGGGAACATAACATATGGTGTCACTGTGCTTGCACTAGGGAAAATTTGTCTCTAGCCACTGTGGCTAAAGTGCTAGAATTTTTTTTAGCCACACTTTTTCAGTATCTGTACTGTGGCGCGCGAAGTTGTGGACAAAAGACAAGACAGTTGAGGACATCATCTTGGGCTTCGGGAAATACTGATACAATATATTTTTCACCCTTTTCTGACAGTTTATAGAACAAATAATTAATCATTCAATTGAGAAAGTAATGGACAGATTAAAAAACAATGAAATGACCAATTAATTGCCAGCCAAATAGCAGCTGAAGGCCTGAATAGCAATAATACAGGAAGAAAAAAACGCATGGATTAACAAGTTGGGATGCACAAGGACCAGGGGATTGGGGATGAGGGAAGTGTATGTGCACGTGCATGTGTGTGTGTGTGTGTGTAGCAAAGGGGGAGGGGTGTTGGTGGAAATGAAGTAAGCCAGGTGCAGAGAGCGAGAGCTGTAGTCCGAATCCTTTTTTCTGATTGGCTGAGACGAGATAACCTTGCCAGCAAGTTGATTTCTCGCGATATTTGCGAGTTCACAAATCTCTCAAGAAACCATCTTGCTCCGCTCCCGCATTCACTGTTCGTACAGAGCCAAGTTGGCACGGGTCAACCACGCAGCAGTATTCGTGTGTGGGGCGGGATATCCGGGTGTGAAGACGACACCAAGCACCAGTAGATCAAAACAAACATGGCAACGGAGGACAACGATCGTGTAGATGCGGCTGTTAAGTGAGTTTTAGCTGAATCTCCTATCGCTTCTTTGAAGGAAGAACAATGAGAGGCGCTTTGCGCATTTCTGGATGGTAAAGATGTTTGTGCTTTTTTACCTACGGGTTTTGGTAAGAGTTTAATCTACCAATTGGCTCCGCTCATTGTGAAGATCCCACGATTGGCTAAAAACAAACCTGTCAGAGGCGGGACATACTGTTGCATTGTCCAATCCGTGCCTCTTTCCTCCGAACGGATTTACATGGAGCGGTCCCAGATTGATATTGTGGAGTACTATCAAGTACTACACAATTATTAATCTGGCTATTGCCAGGTTAGAGACGAGACACGTGACAGTGTGCATCTATTAATGATCGGAAGCATTCGGGTCGTTCCGGTTAGGGGCTCGATGCACGGGGAGCGACAGTTGACGGGGGAATGCGAAAGTCATCGCAACAGGAGATAAATTCAACACACGGTGCGCGATACTTGGCAGTGGCAGGCGCCGGCGACACACGGCGTGCTGTGCAAAGTGTAACCCATTGTCAAAAATGAGCTAATTCCGAGCCCAACCACCTGTGGCGCTGTTATAAAAATGCTCGGGCAGTGACATCCGGGGAGCGCAGCTGCTTCTTGACAGCTCATCTGCCCCGGCTGTGATCACGGATTGTTGCAAACAAATCCTACGGATAACTGCAGAGAACATAGCCAAAACTACACCCAACTCAACGGTGAGTCAGTACAACCTTTCTGCTACCGAACGGCGCTGCTGAATATGGGAAAAGAAAAGTTAAATAGTAAATGTTGCTACGTTCGGATCGCGGTACATTCCGTTACTGAAAATGTCAAACATAGGCACTTAAATATGTTTGTTGTTCACCTGTACCTTTGGTCTAAGGTCATATGAGTTGACAATATTGACAATTTATTGATATTCGTTTATTGGATTTGTATTTGCATTATACGAATGCTAATGACCAAGCATGCTAACCCTGCCATTGAAATATATTGAGCTGCGTCGGCATTGCTTATAGACTGAATGAATGAAGTTACACCTGATGTTGATTGATGTTGCGCAACTGAATTTATTTTGTTTCCGAAATGATATGGAAATGGTTATTGATTATAACTTAAAAATGCAGATAATTGAGTGTTACTAGTAACTGCTTGATTTTAAATGATGATGAAGCTTATGGGTTTTCCCCATGACCTTGGTTTTAGGTCAGGTTTTTTTTCCCCCCAGAACCAGATTTCCTCTTCTTGGGAGGTGGCGAGCTACTGGACCTACTTTTGAACTGAACTTTAAAAAGGAAGGAAATACATCTGGACTTTGGGAAAAACCTAAAAGCTTTCAGGATAAAGGGGTTTGGTTTTTTTTCCTTTTTGGTTATTATTGTGTCAGTTGTTAAATGTATGTATGTGCTTTATTTTTATGTTGAGTAGTGGCGAGCTATCCAGGAGCTTGGTTAGTGAATGAATAATATTTATTTAATATTCATCATATTGATTTTGGATGTGTCGTCCAGGGTGAATATGGATTTTTTTGAGAAATCTGGGGTTAATGTTTTGAGAAGTGTCATTGTTTCTGGTGTAACGCACACAAGCAAAGATGATGAAATATTTAATGTTTTAAACAATACGGTCGTTATAAATTAATAACCGTTGCTGACGAAACTTGTCCGTTCTTTAAAAACCTGGTCGTTGAGTATAAAACTGATTCTGCTATTGCAGAGCTTAAAAAGATTTTGCCGTATACGCATATTTCAGAGAGCGATTCTGAATTAGAATTTTGCGTTACGCTTCCACAAATTGAGAGCACAGGCTCAGCTGGAGCAGAAGTTTTTCCCCCCGATTACATGAAGGAACTCAAACTTCTTGCACGGAGGAGTGGACAAAAATTTGAATGTGTGTTACAGGATGTGCTTTTTCAGATAAATGAACACCTGGTAACACTTGAAGGGGAGCCTCATAGTGGTGACACAGAACAAGGAGGGGATTCGGTGCAAAATGTGGACCCAGCAGCATTCCCGCCTGGCCAGCAGGGGTTGCCAGCTGGGGCAATAGCACAATCAGAACTATCAACTGCACCCAGTAATTCCTCGCGTGAGCATCAGAGACTAACATCTCCACCACAAAGGATTCCACTATCTCATGCTGATCTCAATCCACCCGACGTACAAAGGGTCATTGTTGAACATGTTGTAAGAGCTGATGAACACAGTATCCACTCAATACCTACTTTGAGACTTCGTCCATTCTCTGGAAAAATACCTAAACCCGCAAATGAAACCGATTATGAAACATGGAGATCACACATTGAGTTGTTGCTGGCCGATGTGAACTTGCCTCCAATCCAGGTCACTAGAAGAATAATTGGAAGTCTGCTGTCACCTGCTACTGATGTTGTGAAGGGTCTGAAGCCAGACACTGTGCCGTCTGTGTATTTACAAATGTTGGATTCAGCATACTCCACAGTCCAAGATGGAGAGGAGCTGTTTGCCCAGTTCTTAAATACGCTTCAGGATCCAGGTGAGAAACCCTCCAGTTATCTTCAGCGTCTGTTACTAACATTGAACACAGTCGTTAAAAGAGGCGGAGTCGCAGCATCAGATATTGACAAGCATGTGTTGAAACAGTTCTGCAGAGGGTGCTGGGATAATGGTATTATTACAAAGCTACAGCTGGAACAAAAGAGGGAAAATCCGCCAGCATTTGCTGAGTTACTCCTACTTCTACGAACTGAAGAGGATCGACAGTTGGCTAAAGAGAGTTTAATGAAAAAACATATTGGTTCCTCCAAGCAGCGTGCAGCTCTGCAGGCTCAAACTTGTTCCTGTAGTCACACTGACACAGCCATGTCATCCATCAATGAGCTGAAACAGCAGGTGAAGAAGCTGCAACAGCAAATGTCAGCACTACTTGTGCAAACGGCACGCACCTCTAGGACCCCTAGCCACAACAAACCCTCCACACTTCAGTTATCAAGTGGCAGGACACACAATGTGAGGCCCAGAGCTTGGTTTTGTTTTAAATGTGGAGAGGATGGCCACATTGCTACAAATTGCAATCAGTTAGCAAATCTAACTCTGGTACAACAGAAGAAGCTTCAACTTCAACAACGGCAAGGACAATGGGATAAAAACAATAACCAGAAACAGTCAAACTAGATTCAGCCTCTTCTGTGGGACAAGCAGAGGCTGTAATGACATCACAATGTCCCAAGCACCGATCTCATAAGCACTTTAATATGTTGCCTAAAGGACTTATTGGTTCTAAATGTACTGCTCAAATCATAATTAAAGGGACACCAGTCAGTTGTCTGCTGGATACAGGCTCACAAGTCACCACTATGCCAGAATCATTCTATAATTCTCATCTATCAGACCATGAATTAAAGCCTCTGGATGACCTTCTTGAAGTTGAAGGGGCAAACGGCCAAGTGGTGCCTTATCTGGGCTACATAAGCCTTGATGTTACATTTCCTCCAGACTTTGTTGGAGCTCCCATTGACATTGCTACATTGGCTCTCGTGGTGCCCGACATCAAAACTCACCAGCCATTCATTTTGATTGGCACTAACACACTTGATACAGTGTATGAACTGTCCAGTAAACAACGTCCTGATTTCCAGTCTGTTCCATATGGTTACCGTGCCGTTCTTAAAGTTCTGGAACACAGACACAAAATGAGCAGTGAAGATCATCATGGAATTATCAGACTTCACAGTAAAACTCCACAAGCCATTCCTGCTGGAGAGACCATCATTCTGGAAGGTATCGCAGTTTCTCACTCGCTGCAAACAGAAAAAAACGGTTATGGTTGAACACCCTACCTCATTTCACTTATCTGGAGGATTAATGGTACAGTCCTGTCTTGTTGATTTCTCTAGCCATCATCCAGTGTTCTTGCCTGTTCCTGTCAAGAATGAGTCAGAACACGATGTGATTCTACCTCCTCGAGCCATGCTTGCTGAAATCAGTGCTTTTCAGTCTGTATCATGTGCTGCACAAACTATTCCAGAGTGCATGTCATGCAATTCCCCAGAGCCGTTGGTTGAATACAACTTTGGAAATTCCCCTCTTACACCTGAGTGGAAGAACAGAATTATCGCAAAACTCAATAGTATTTCTGACGTTTTTTCAAAACATGATCTGGATTTTGGAAAAACGGACCGGGTGAAGCATCAAATTAAGCTTCTAGATTCAACTCCTTTCAAACAGAGACCTCGACCCATACATCCCCAAGACCTGGATGCCGTCAGGAAACATCTTCAAGAGTTGCTGGAATCTGGAGTCATTCGAGAGTCTGATTCGCCTTTCGCCTCGCCTATTGTGATCGTGAGGAAAAAGAATGGAAGTGTCAGGCTCTGCATTGATTACAGGAAGCTCAATTTGCAAACAATCAAGGATGCATACGCCCTCCCCAAACTTGAAGATACATTCACAGCGCTTACTGGATCTCAGTGGTTTTCGGTTTTGGATTTAAAATCAGGATATTACCAAATCGAAATGGATGAAAATGACAAAAACAAAACAGCTTTCGTGTGCCCGCTTGGATTTTGGGAGTTTAACCGAATGCCCCAAGGGGTTACCAATGCACCATCCACATTTCAACGGTTGATGGAGAAATGCGTTGGGGAAATGAATTTGAAGGAGGTGCTTGTGTTTATCGATGATCTCATTGTCTTCGCACCAACGTTGGAAGAACATGAGGAAAGACTTATGAGAGTCCTGAACCGTCTCAAGGATTTTGGGCTGAAACTTTCTGTAGAAAAGTGCACTTTCTTCCAGACCTCTGTACGCTATCTAGGACACATTGTGTCGAAGAACGGCGTTGAAACTGATCCTGATAAAATTGATGCTCTGAGATCCTGGCCAGTGCCCAAAAATTTGAAAGAACTCCGATCGTTTCTCGGATTCGCTGGATACTATCGGAGATTTGTTCAAGGCTATTCAGGCATTGTGAAACCACTCCATGAACTTACCTCAGGGTATCCACCATCACAAAAGAAATTGAAGCCTTTGGTGACGCCAGAACTTTATCTCAATCCAAAAGAGTCATTTGGAGGTCGATGGACATCGGTTTGCGAACAAGCATTTGAAGCCATCAAAGAAAAACTTACCTCTGCCCCAGTGCTTGCTTTCGCCAACCCACAGAAACCTTACCTATTACACACCGATGCCAGTTCCATCGGGCTAGGTGCTGTATTATATCAAGAACAGGAAGGTCAGAAAAGAGTCATTGCTTATGCCAGCAGAGGGTTGTCCAGAAGTGAGTCACGATACCCAGCTCATAAGCTGGAGTTTCTAGCTTTGAAATGGGCCGTCACAGAGAAATTTAACGATTACCTGTATGGGGCAGATTTTACCGTCGTGACTGACAGTAATCCGTTAACTTATCTCCTCACTTCTGCTAAGCTCGACGCCACAAGCTACCGCTGGTTGGCTGCTCTTTCCACCTACACGTTCAAGATCATTTACCGGGCTGGCAAGCAAAATACAGACGCAGATGGTCTTTCACGTCGACCTCATGGTGGACTTACAACTGACCTAATGTCACAGAAGGAAAAGGAAAGAATTCTCCGATTCACTGAACAACACCTTGAATATCCCAATGTCATATCAATCGATCAGCATACAGTAAAAGCTCTTTCAGACCGGCAATTGATCTATAGTGTTCCTGATTCAACTTCTGACTATGCTCTCGTCCACTCATTGTCTATGTCTGCTGACAGTCTACCTGATAGCTACACTGCTGACGAGCAGTTTGCATCTTTTGTGGTCCCTCAGTTGAGCCCTTCTGCGATCGCTGACAAGCAACGCGCCGACCCTGTTTTAAAACATGCGATAGCACAATTGGAAACTGGTGAGTCACCACCATCCTCTTTGAGAGAAGAAGTGCCAGAACTGCCACTCCTTTTGCGAGATTTAAATCGGTTGGAGCTCCAGAACAACATTCTTGTGCGGAGGAGGCAGCTTGGGCCCCAGCTTCAACGTCAACTGGTGCTACCACAGGAATGTCGTGCAGACGTGCTGTTTAGTTTACATGACCAAATGGGCCACATGGGCATTGAACGCACCTTGGATCTTATCCGGAATCGGTTCTATTGGCCACGGATGGCCAATGATGTGCAGACCAAGGTGAGGACATGTGAGAGATGCATAAAACGGAAAGCATTACCAGAAAAAGCTGCACCCTTGGTGAACATCAGAACTACACATCCACTTGAGCTTGTTTGTATTGACTTTCTGACGCTGGAACCTGATAGGAGCAATACAAAAGACATTTTGGTCATTACGGATCACTTTACTAAGTATGCTGTTGCCATACCTACCCCGAATCAAAAAGCCAGAACTGTTGCAAAATGTCTTTGGGAAAACTTCTTCCTACATTATGGTATCCCTCAAAAACTCCACAGTGATCAAGGTACAGACTTTGAATCAAGGACCATAAAGGAACTCTGTGCATTAACAGGAATCCACAAGATCAGAACTACTCCATATCATCCAAGAGGTAACCCTGTTGAGAGGTTTAACAGGACTCTGTTGGACATGCTCGGTACTCTTCCTGAACATGAAAAGTCAAATTGGAAAGATTTTGTTAAACCACTTGTACATGCGTATAATTGCACACGAAATGACACCACTGGATTCACACCATACGAGCTGATGTTCGGTCGCCAACCCCGACTTCCAGTCGATCTTGCTTTTGGCCTCCCTGTGTGTAAACCCAGCCAGAATCACTCTGATTATGTCCAGAAGCTGAGGTCACATCTGGAGAAGAGCTACCAGCTAGCTTCTGAAAATGCAGAAAAGAGCATGCAGAGGAACAAGTTACGGTTTGATCGTAAGGTTACTGCATCAGAATTGGAGGTGGGTGATCGTGTACTTGTCCGAAATGTCAGACTGAGAGGGAAACATAAAATCGCTGACAAATGGGAATCCGACATCTATGTGGTGATCAAGAAAGCTGCAAATTTACCCGTGTACACTGTAAGGCCTGAGCATGTTGACAAACCTCTAAGAACTCTTCACCGAGATCTACTTCTACCCTGTGGATATTTACCTGCCATGTCTGAAGTCCAACCCGCATCTGTCAAAAGATCAATCAGAAATATTTTACCTGCCACAGATCCTGAAAGTGAACAATCGCCTGATGATGATGAGATCCTACCAACTAGTCGGTATGAACCATTCATTGCTGAACCTATCCGATTGATTACCACCGTGGACATACCAAAATCACAGCTTAACTTACCTTTGGTGCCATCCACCACCATGGAATCCACAGCACTATATGAAAGTGAACTTGAAGCAGAGGAAACAGAACCTGAGCTATCCACAGATGAACCTCATGAACTTTCAGAAGCTGCCATTGTAGAACCTCAAACTGATTTAACTGATCCTTCAGAAATGGATTCCTCTGCTGTGACATTTGATAATGACGTACCTGTTACAGACATTGGTTTAGTTGAACCTCATTTACCTGATCCTGATCTTGCCGTTTCAGTTTTTGATACTGACCCCCCTAAACGGAGCTCAAAACGAGCTAGACGTCCCCCACAAAGACTTGAATACAGCAGATTGGGTAATCCGCTGCTGAAGAGTATGCAATCGCTCCTTGATGGATTGGGCCAAGTCTTTTCTTTTGTCATTAGGGATGAAGGGAGCCTTCCTAATATTTCTGACCAGCAGACATCTTGCTGCCAGTCCAGCCATGTACAGGGACGTACATGAGGTTAGGGGGGGACCCTGTAACCCATTGTCAAAAATGAGCTAATTCCGAGCCCAACCACCTGTGGCGCTGTTATAAAAATGCTCGGGCAGTGACATCCGGGGAGCGCAGCTGCTTCTTGACAGCTCATCTGCCCCGGCTGTGATCACGGATTGTTGCAAACAAATCCTACGGATAACTGCAGAGAACATAGCCAAAACTACACCCAACTCAACGGTGAGTCAGTACAACCTTTCTGCTACCGAACGGCGCTGCTGAATATGGGAAAAGAAAAGTTAAATAGTAAATGTTGCTACGTTCGGATCGCGGTACATTCCGTTACTGAAAATGTCAAACATAGGCACTTAAATATGTTTGTTGTTCACCTGTACCTTTGGTCTAAGGTCATATGAGTTGACAATATTGACAATTTATTGATATTCGTTTATTGGATTTGTATTTGCATTATACGAATGCTAATGACCAAGCATGCTAACCCTGCCATTGAAATATATTGAGCTGCGTCGGCATTGCTTATAGACTGAATGAATGAAGTTACACCTGATGTTGATTGATGTTGCGCAACTGAATTTATTTTGTTTCCGAAATGATATGGAAATGGTTATTGATTATAACTTAAAAATGCAGATAATTGAGTGTTACTAGTAACTGCTTGATTTTAAATGATGATGAAGCTTATGGGTTTTCCCCATGACCTTGGTTTTAGGTCAGGTTTTTTTTCCCCCCAGAACCAGATTTCCTCTTCTTGGGAGGTGGCGAGCTACTGGACCTACTTTTGAACTGAACTTTAAAAAGGAAGGAAATACATCTGGACTTTGGGAAAAACCTAAAAGCTTTCAGGATAAAGGGGTTTGGTTTTTTTTCCTTTTTGGTTATTATTGTGTCAGTTGTTAAATGTATGTATGTGCTTTATTTTTATGTTGAGTATTTATTTTCAACTATAAATCGATTTACACTTTAATTCTGTTTTTGGTCTTTCATTCACGCCAAGCTCCAATAACGAATCTGGTTTTTTTTTTGTTTTTCTGTAGCAGTCATAGACACCTCATTGCAATAACTAGTTCTAGCCTTATTTTTATTTTAATAAGTGCTACAAAAGGCACAGATCGCTTGTCTCCCTCACTTCTGATTGGCTGTGAAACTGGAGGGATTTTTTTACATTTTCAAAAAGAGTTTCATGACAGAAAAGCATAAAGATGATGAGCCAGAAGATATTGCTTGATTTAGCCGAAATTTTACTCTTGACATTGGCCTATAAAAGAAAGAAATGACCCTGGGTCCATGCCATATTGCAAACTCGGAAAGAGCATGGAGAATACTCGTACCACCATTTGATGCCAGATCTGAGAAAAGATCCAGAAAAATTCCGGGCCTACTTTCGCCTTAGCCCAGAACTTTTTTCCAAAGCCGACCATTAATGTATAGGAGCGGACTGTACTGTGCAACATGCTGTAAGCATGGTCAGTGAGTGAAACCCTCGCTGATTGGTTGAAGCTCCAGGCGACAGCGACAAAAGTTGAACATTTTTCAACTTTCTTGTACTGCGTCGCAAGCCAGCGGGTGCACGTCTATGTGAACGTGTGCGAGATTTCACATGCACGAATGTCACCATCGCGTTGTTGGGAGGGGAAAGCGATGTTCATCTCGTCGCACAGCAGCCATAGAAAATGAATGAAGCGCGTGACTTGTCGCCTCCCATGTGTCGAGCCCCTTATACTCGGTAACGCTCTTCAGTAAAGAAGACGCAGTTTGTTCTTTTCTTTGACCATCGCTCGGCAAATTACGAAAAAGTTGTAAGTTAACCCTTTTTTCACATTTATTAGGCAAAACTAGCTTTTCCACCGTGGCTAAACATGCTAAAAATGGCTTCGCCATCCTGAGGAAGGCGTCGCCTATGGAGAAGTGGCGAATGGCTAGCGCAAGCACAGTGTCAATCATGAGAGGCCCCACTTCACCTAACAATGAAGTGCTAATTTCCCAGGCGCAGGAGCCTCTTGAACATAAACATCCTCAGAACTAAAAGAGAAAACGTATACCTCTGGAAACTTATGTTTCCTGTCAGAAACTACATTCTCATACACAAATTTGTATTGGTCAGCTTTGAACTGTGATTCGGAGAGAGATTAGTAGCTATATTATCATCGCACATCGATGAAATTTTCACGGCTGTAGTATCTGACCTGAGACGTGTTACTTATTAGAATGGAATGTGTATGTTCTTGGTTGTTTGGAGTAACTCAATGTTGTGTTTGGAAAGGGATCCCTATGTCAGGGAAGTTGATTGATGGGGCTCGTTGTTTTGACCTTTGGCTTCTATTGTAACAGAAACCATATGTTATGGCTTCATATGCAACCAAACCTATATATAGAGGCTAATCTTTGGTTCTTTGCTTTTTCATTAACCTCTTCTTTGAAATGGCCGACACACAGACTTATCTTTTACGCATCAACTTTCGCCACCACAGCACGGTCATCGTAGCACAGCACAAAGACCGTGTTGCTCTATCAGCCATCATTTATTCTTTCATTCAAGTCAAAGAAACAATGTCTTCTTCGTGGGTAATGACAGAACACGAGTGCGCCCTCTAGAGCAAAACTGCATACACTCAGATTTTCTTGTAAATAACGATGAAATCAAATCTAATACATATGAAATTTAACATTTCCTTTTAACAAAAATACAAATCCATGAATATATCAAAAATAGATGATAGATATTAATCCCACAGCGGGGAAATTTAGTGTACAGCAGCAAATAGAACATTTTGAATAAAAGAAGAGTGCAACACACACACACACACACACACACACACACACACACACACACACACACACACACACACACACACACACACACACACACACACACACACACACACACACACACACACACACACACACACACACACACACACACACACACACACACACACACACACACACTTTTCAGAAGAAGAAAAAAAGCAGTAGTTACAGCAAAATTTCGATGAAATTGCACAGCATCATTATTTACATTTTTATTGCACAGTTTGTAGGTGGGTGAACTGAACTACTGGGAGCAGGCTCGATTGTAAAGTCTGACCGCAGCAGGAAGGAAGAACTTGCGCTATCTCCCCTTTAGACACCGCAGGTGAAGCAGTCTGTCACTGAAGGAGCTGCCCAGTGATCTCACCGTTTCCTTAAGGGGGTGGGAGGTGTCCTCCATGATAGACAACAGCTTTGTCATCATCCTTCCGTCTCCCACCACCTCCACAGGATCAAGGGGGCAGCCCAGGACAGAACTGGCTTTCTTTACCCGTTTGTTTAGTCTCTTCCTGTCTGCAGCCGTGATGCTGCTGCTCCAGCAGACCACTCCATACATGATGGCTGATGCCACCACAGAATCATAAAAGGTCCTCAGAAGTGCTCCCTGCACCCCGAAGGACCTCAGTTTTCTGAGCAGGTGGAGTCTGCTCTGACCTTTCTTGTAAAGTGCACTGGTGTTAGTAGCCCAGTCCAGTTTCTTGTTTAAGTGAACACCCAGGTGCCTGTAAGAGTCCACAATGTTCATCCCCTGGATGTTCACTGGTGTAGGAGAAGTGTCTGTTTCTGCTAAAATCCACCACCAGTTCCTTGGTTTTCACTGCATTGATCTGGAGGCAGTTCAGCAGGCACCAGTCCACAAAGTTCCGGTTAAGTTCTCTGTACTCCTCCTCATCTCCGTCCGTGATGAGGCCGACGATGGCAGAGTCGTCAGAGAGCTTCTGAAGATGGCAGTTTGTGGTGTGATGGGAGAAGTCTGCAGTGTAGGGGGTGAAAAGAAAGGGGAAAAGGGACAAAAAAGGACAAATTGGGGCAGGGGGGCTGTGTGCTGGTTGTGAGTGTGGGGCCCTGTGGAGGAGGGGAAGTGTGATGGTAGGAGAACTGTGGTGGAGCTGTAAGGAGGAGGGATGCAGCAAGGGTGGTACGGTCAGCAGGGGGTGCAGACAGATGCATTGGTGGCTGCTGCAGGGTGGACTGGTCCGGGGGAGGGGTGGCTGACTGTTCAAACCTGTTAAAGGAGGTGTTCAGATCACTCACCCACTCCTGGTCCCGTCTCAGTTCAGTCTTGGGATCTTTGTGGCTAGAAATGGTTTTCAGGCCCCTCCAGACCCCGCCGACATTGTTCTGCAGCAGCTGATCCTCCATCCTCTTCCTGTAGCTGCATTTCCCCTCTCTAATCTTCCTCCTCAGTTCTCTCTGTGCAGATCTCATCTCCTCCTTGTCTCCTGGCCTAAAAGCCCTCCGTTTGTTCTTTAGGAGAGCCTTTATATCAGGAGTAATCCAGGTTTTGCTGTTGGCGAAACAGCGTACAGTCCTGGTGGGCACAGTGCACCCCACACAGAAGTTAATGTAGTCTGTGATGCAGTGAGTGAGGTTGTCGATGTCCTCCCCATGGTCCTCACAAAACACTTCCCACATAGTCATGTCGAAACAGTCCTTGAGAGCCTCCTCAGCTTCCTCGGACCATCTCTTGACCATGCAGGTGACAGCTGGCTGGCTGTGTACCAGAGGTTTGTACACAGGAAGGAGATGAACCAGGTTATGGTCAGATTTACCAAGTGGTGGACTAGGAGATGATGTATATGCCTCCTCGGTGTTGGCATAAAAAAGGTCCAGTATTTTATTGTCTCTGGTGTGGCAGGTGATATATTGTGTGAAGATGGGTAGTGTGGACGACGGAAAGGCATGGTTAAAGTCCCCAGTTATAAGGAAGAGGGCCTGTGGGTGCTGTGTCTGCAGCTTGCTTGTTACTGAGAGTAGAACATCACAAGCAGAATTAGCGTTAGCAGAGGGAGGAACGAACGCAGCTATCGCGATAACATGTGAGAATTCCCTCGGCAGGTAGTATGGTCTCATGCTAACAGTTCAATTTTCTTGCTGCAAAGTTTTTCCTTGATAGTGATGTGCCCAGGGTTACACCATCTATCATTAACAAACATAGCCAGTCCCCCTCCTTTCCTCTTACCGCTCTCCTTCGTCCGGTCTGCCCGCAGCAACTGAAAGCCATCCAGCGCAGCGATAGAGTCCACTCTTACCTCCGTTAGCCAGGTCTCCGTGAATAGCATGATGCTGCACTGACGGTATTCCCGCTGGTGTCCTGTTAGAGCCATAAGTTCATCCATCTTGTTGCCGATGGATCTTACGTTCCCGGCTTCCTCCCACAGCCCAAAAATATGCTGAGGTTAATTGGTTACTCTAAATTGCCCGTAGGTGTGAATGCGAGTGCGATTGTTCGTCTATATATGTAGCCCTGCGACAGACTGGTGACCTGTCCAGGGTGTCCCCTGCATTGGCCCGAGTCAGCTGGGATAGGCTCCAGCATCCCCGCGACCCTAGTGAGGATAAAGCGGTGTATAGAGAATGGATGGATGGATGTTCAGGTCACCAAAACAGGTTCTATAAATGCAAAAACAACAACATAGTTGTCTTATCTACATGAAATACATTCAATCTTCTTTAGAAAGAACTAACGTTGCTCCCCTTGCTTAGGAACCACATGAGAATTAGTATCAAATTTCAGATAAAGATTTATTTGAAATGGAGCAGGCTGATGTTTGCTGTACTGTTCCAAGGTCTCCTAACAGTGCATCTTAATCACCACTGAGAAATGCTATCAAATATCGTCCACTTTCTTTCCAGCTCTCGATGCAAACAACATGGAGCCCTCCCCCACTTTTCAACAGTTTGTCAAATGCATTCCTGGAGGGTGATATAATAGCCTCAGCATTCAGCTGTCTGCCACCCGGACAACAATGGATCCGGACCTCATACTGATAAAGATGAAATCACTCAGGCTGGCCCATTATTTCTCAGCTGGTTTTCAGTCTCCAATGACCTTCCAAGTTTTAGGTTTATTTTCAAGTCACAGTCGTATTTTAGTAGTTTATCAGTAATGTAACTAGTTTAGACATATGCTGCCCAGTGAACCCAATTAGGAATTACAATGAATTAAAAAAATACATCAAAGAAAGAACTAAAAACCAAACTTATGCACTACAAACAACAGTATCAAACATTTTCATTTGAGTCTAATGAAACCTCCTGAGACAAGTTAAAACCTAATTAGATTCACCAGCCCGCGAGGCGAGGTGGCAACTCCAATGTCGATGGAGTTACCCTTAACATTTGAGGATTTTAGTATTTTTTGGTACTTTCCAATTCTATTTTATTTTGCTCAGTTTGGCATTGTAGTCTTTGTCTAGCAGCCTTTAACCCTTTGATGCACAACATGGGTCAAGAGACATCCATTTTCCATTGAATATGGGTACCTCTTGACCAGTGTTCCCTCTAATTTTTCATGAGTCTGAGCAAACACACAAACTCACTGAGCAGACCCTGTGAGCAACATCAGACGTTTGCACTGTGGTCACGCCAGCATTGCATCCATCCAAGTTACATCGTTTGTTAAAAGAACCAAATTACAGCATTTACATTTCTGTTAAAACACTTTGTCAGCAGGAGCCAGTTGCATGCTGCTGTGATTTTGGTGACACTACAATGTATAAGAGTGAATTTTTTGAATATTTTTGTCTCTCTTTGCTGTTGCAGACGGTCCCTGTTCACTCCATAGACACCAGTGTTATTTCTGCAGCTTGAAAGACAGCTACTTTTGATAAAACTGGGCTTGTAGCACATTGTGTGCTTTACAGCGATGGGAAAGAGGCATCATTTATGTTTTTGACAACCTATATCTAACGAGTTATAGATGCTGGAAATCTGAATCTGTGAATATCTTTCCAACTTTACTGAACTAGAGGCCACTGCCACCCAAGGAGTGGCGTATTTAATTTTGAAAAAAATCATTTAGCCATACTTAAAGCTTTAAGTGCTTTATTAACATGGAACTAAGAATTTTGTATTCTTTTTTGATAACAGGTTATGTCTGAAAAGAAGTGGTATCATTTTAAACAGTGAAACCATACTAATAAAATGTAATGACCAACCAGTGTGCAATACTGGATTCTGCAAAAACATAAACAACTGAATGCAGAATACTGTACAAAGAAATTATCTACAGATATTTTTTCATCTATATCTAAATCTCATCTTAACACAGTTAATGTATTAACTCATTTATGTGTGTATGCACATATTTATTTATTTAGTACTGTTAACATAAGAGTTTTGAGTGAGTTTTTCTTTAGATAGGCAAAGGTATTTATTGATCACATATAGGCTATTAAATAAATGTTTATTGAAAACTAAAAAGCATTTCAATAAAACTTAGGAATTTAATGAGTCACTAAAATACTGTAGAGTCACCGGCCAAAGCCGGTGTTTTGGCGCGAGCTCTCGCGCGATTTCAGAACGAGATTTGCTTTCTAGCGTCCTGAGATTTGGATACAGGCCACAACAAAGAGCGATCGCCAGGTAATGTGGAGGTTTTCGTTCACTTCTCATCTCTAGTATGTTGTGGGACACTCATTGAGACTATCTGAGCCGGTCAGTGTGGGGCAAAAGCACGTTAGGGCACAGTAGCGGGGGGGCCAGCTGCCCCATACTTTTCACTAGCTGAGCTGCTAGCTGAGCTGCTAGGCTGCCTGCCTGGCTAAATACTGGAGCTATGTCGAAAATTCATTTCTCCATCACTCACATGTATGAAATGACATATGAAAACAGACCCCAGGTTGAAAAAAACTGAAGTTCCCCTTTAACACATGGCTTGTGTCAGTATTGGGGCCCCACTGTCCAAACATAAGTTGCACCAGTTGGGGCAATTCCCAAGTGCCTTTCCTGCATACACATTCCCAAAACTTAGATAAACATCCCAGAACTATTATAGAGAAAACATATATCTCACCTTCACACAATATACCATCTATCGATCATCCAATAGAAATCAAGAATTCAGATTCATGTTGATGGAGAAATAGCCCACATATTGTCACTACTGTTACATGTCACCAGACTCATTCTTTGATACTGTCTGCCATACCCCTCTTACCTCCTGTTATCACACCTTTCTGCCATACCCCCTGTCTTACCTCCTGTTACCCAATTGCCCTTTTGTTCTGTTGTTTTACATTTATTTACAACCCCCTCCCAATCCTTTTATCCATCCTCTGAGGGTCGGCTTACCTTCACAGGCTCATGCTCTGTGTTGGTAAGCCCACCGTATGCCGGAATACCAATAAACACCCCACTACAGCAAACTTTGCAGAACCAAGAGTGAAATTTCTTCAACAATGTCATCTCGCATTGTTGTGTATTATTTTATATACTGCTTTAAAAAATCCATATATATGCGTGTTAAAACTGATATACCGGCCTGTAACCTGTACTGCATTGAGTAGAACTGACATGCTAGCCTGTACCTTGTACTGGATTGGGGGCATGCAGGCAAAGGGAGGATCGTTCCCTCTGAGGAGTTGCCAGTCCAATATTAAATTTTTAATTAAAATTTAGGGAGTATCAGCTTCTATTAAAAAGTTAAACGATGAGCTAATGGTGGCAGGTGCAAGCTGGCACAGGTAAAAAAGTAGGATGGACCGAGGGAGTGGACATCCTCAGCCCAGATAGTATAAAAGGCTGTACATTCTGGCAGACAATCAAAATCTATCCCCGGGGTGATTCTCAGTGTTTTGACCTGTCTTGAGCAGAAATAAACACTTTGTCTTGGCATCTGAAGGATTGACTCCTGGACTCCTTTTTCATCTTTTCTGGTGAGACTTAGATGATCATACAGCAAGAACCTAGTAATGCTTTTTAAGGGTTAGTACATAGCGTTATTAGTTTAAATATTGATCCTATGTTGGGGACAACTGGCCCGTCCTCAACAGCATCACACCTAAGGTACAAACCTTGCAAATTACCAGAACCCAAGCACCCCTCCTATATTCTTATTGTTATTCCTATTTTTTCCTGTACTTACACTTTTAAATACTCTTATTTCCTAAAAATACTCTGTAAATACCAGCAATTGTGTATCTGTCTAGCTGTCCGCCTGTCTGTTTATGTGCTGAAGTGGCCAAAATTCCACCAAAGCCGACTCCAAACAGAATTTGTCCACAGCCTCTCAGCAAATAAGCTTCAAAAATGAGCAGAAAAGTCTAAACAATGCTCTTGAGTCTGGCAGAGTCTAGTGGTGAAACAGTAGATCTGCATGCGATTCAACCAGCATCATTTCCACACACATCACTACTTCTTCTGCCTCTCCAGTACCTCATATAAACTATAACTCTTTGGATTATCTTGCCCTGGATTTTTATCTCCAGAAAAACTTCTCAACTATGTCTTCTGTCTCTCCATTTCAACCATTTAACTTCTCTGTTGCAGTGAAATGCTTCTTTCATGACATTTCCACAAACAGCACAACTTTCAAAGTGGTTTTCTAACAGCAGTGTTGTTTTACCTACACATTTTTTAACCTGCATCGCTGGACGTGCAAAAAAACAGAGAATTCCTGCTTTCAGGAAATCGAAACTCAACTGCGGCTCTGAAAGCTCCGCAATGTTTTTGCCTGTCCATGTGCTTCTTCATCAACAAATAGGGAAATGACGACTTCAGCTGCATTTTAACTGCGCAGCGTCGATGTCAGGGCGGTTGCCACGGCAGGAAAACTTGGTTTTACTGGTTAGATATGTCGCCCAGGGTTCCTCCGTGGAAAGTGTTTGGGACTCATACCTCCACAACCAGGTCAAAATATGAGAAAGCCACAGATCGAAGCACGTACCTGACATTCCAAGCTGACGAACCCCATTGTTCAAACTGAGCAGAAACTTCTCTGAGCAGAAAAAAAACAAAACGCACATGGAGCTGTCACTGGCTCCTGTGCAGAAAACTCAAAACAGCTATGTGACAAAGCAGGAATTCCCAAACAACAACCAGATGGTGAAGCTTGTCCGCGAGTCTCCAGTTCCCGAGTTAATGAAGAGGAGCTTCCACCCGTGATGATTTTTCAGCGCGTAAAGTGGAGAACTCCTCCCAGCAGAGACCACTGGGGCGGAGCGCCAGCGCACAGGACGCACGTCCAGAGCATAGACTGTAGGTCCAGAGGATCCAAAAGTGTGTCTGGAGGCTGCACCATAGAAATCTATGGGCTGCACACTTCTTCTACTCCCGCGCTTTTAGAACATTTCTTTAGACAGCACCGCCTACCAATAGATTAGACTTTAGACTTTGACTTTTTTTTCATCCCCCGAGGAAAATTTAGTTGTTCAGCAGCTCAGCAAAGGGGAGGGTCAGTATATAATTGAGGAACTTTTGAATTCCATGGGATATATCTTGCATACATTTCAAAGTTCATTATGATCATTTCTCTACAAATTCCATAGTTATTAATTATGAAAACAGTCACGTTTTAATTTAAAAAAATGACTGGATATCACTAAAATGTCAACTAAATAACCTTCTGGATTCAATAACAGCCACCTTCTGATCAGCTAAACAATAATAAAATGAGCTTATTCAAAAATTGTTTTGATTGTGTTCTTTTTATTAAGTTGAGATAATCATGACAGATATTTCTCTTTTTTTTTGGTCAAATTTTACATGGAAAACAACAATTTGTATCTGTGTCTGAGAAATCACCTTCAACTAAACACCTCTAAATGAAGTGTGTTAATTCCACATCACATGACCTGTTCCACATGATGTCACTTCCTTTTGGAGAAAAGACTGGCAAGACTTCAAGGCTTTCTGAGTTATTTAATGTAAAGTAGCTGTGAGTCAAGTGTGGAACAGGTTTACGACAACAGCTTTATAAATAAAAACTTTCAATTTCAATCTTACTCAATTGTGTATATAATAATTAGAAGAATCTTTCTGTAAAAATGCCATGTGGTGTTTGGTTAGAGGCAGCCATGTTAATTTTAGGCCTGAAAACAGAAAAACTGTCAACTATGATACAAAACATCCCACAATTATATATTGCCACAGGTAAACAATAAGACAACACAGAATATTGGGGTAGAGTTTAAATTGAAGGTCAAATTAAATAAGATAAAAATATAGAAAATATAAATTAGAAAGAAAAATCAACAAAATATACAAGGATGCACAAGAGTGATACAGAAATGTGCAAATGAGAATGTGCTTGGATGTGCAAATGACACAAATAGGTGCAGATATGTTTACAGATATAATGAATGACTTTTAGAATGTAAAGTGTCCAGTATGTAAAGTGGTATCTGTTGTTCCAGGTGGTCTTAGGGGATGGGGATGTTAAAAGCCTCAGAACAAATGTGAAAAAGCCTTAGGTCAGAAGTTTCAAAATTCCTAAGTTAACCATCAGATCTCTTAAAATGAGTTTATTGCTTTATTGCTAATGCAGACAACAAGGCGCTGTTAACCATACATCCCATCATCTGCTTGGTTTGATGCAAAGAACACACCTATATAAGCTAGGAGAAACAGTTGTTCTGCAGAGTGATTCTATCTTGAACCCTCTCACAGGCATGCCATGGTGTCTGTGATGCTGTCTTTGTTTTAATAAACCTTTTATATATAAACAAATCGGTGTCTGTGGAAAATTTCTTCACCATCTTCACATTATCGCTACACAAGAGGTTACAACAGTGGCTTAATCAGCAGGCAGAGTGATGGAGTCTTTGTGTGATCTGCGAGATGATTGTTGTGTCACGATTTCAGGAGTGGGGACCTGGGCAGAGAATCACACAACCAGAGCTGGGTGGATGAAACTGTTTTTATTGGAGAGACAGCAGGTCCGATTTGTGGCACTGGCAGCGAGCAGTGACACTTTTTGTGGCACCGCCGCGGTGCCACGGTTAATGCCACTGTTTGGGCGAGATGCCACTGCCGCAGCGGCATTTCCAGTGGCCTCTGGAGATGCCAGCAGAGATGCCACAGTTAATGCCACTGTTTAGGGAACATGCCATGGTTAATGCCAGTACTTTTACCGCTGTTTGGGCGAGATGCCACGGTTTATTCCGCTGTCTGAGGGAGATGCCACCAGGGGTGAAAGTGTGGTATCTGATCTGTTACATGTATTACTTAATAAGTTAGTAGTATAGAATCTGTTTTGTTTGTTCTAGTATCTGACATGAGTTGCTTGTTATATGTAGTGTCTGCTCTGGTGTCTCTGACCACAGATGGAACCTGCATTATATTCAACCCATGCCATGGGAAAGTGTTTTCCTGTTTACCTGTTTGCTAGGGATTCTTCAGCTGTTGTAGACAAGGGGGAGTTGTTTGGGGATGCTCTCTGCTTTCCCCATATGGTAGGCAATAAAGAACCATTTGTTTTAACCCCTCCTATATGTTGAAAACCTATTCTAAATTGCCCGTAGGTGTGAATGTGAGTGTGATTGTTTGTATATGTAGCCCTGCGACAGAATGGCGACCTGTCCAGGGTACCCCCTGCCTTCACCTGAGTCAGCTGAGATAGGCTCCAGCACCCCCCGTGACCCTAGTGAGGATAAAGCGCTGTACAGAGAATGGATGAACACAAGACCTCACTTTGTTTTCAAATACCTCCTGTCACATGACATATTATCAAGTCCTGCCCCTTTGACAGCTTGCTGAACTGAAGGCACATGAAATGTTAATAAGTAAATAACTGCTTCCAGGAAGTGGTTTCAGCCGTCAGTACTGTGTTGGCATAGCAGCAGTCACAGCAGCAGCTGATGTTATGAAAGTGAAAAAGCTATCCAAGCCCAACAAAGATGTGTAAAAAAAAAAATCAAAGCATATACTTTGGCCAACCAGTGTTTCTGGAGCTTAAAAGAATTTCTAATACTTTTGACAATTACACTGATGTTGAATAAAATCCAGTGTTTTCAAAGAATTCACAAAAGATTGGCTTATGCTTCAAATTTATAATTGTGTATTTTAATGTTTTTGCTTAAATTTAGTATAAGTATAGTGTTTGTCCTACCGTAAGTATAAAAAACTTATGTTGTATTGGCAGCAAAGTCAACTCAACTTTGAATCCAAATGAGACATTGTTGTAATGTAGCATTAACAAATAAAGGATAAAATAAAAATCTGTATATTAAGATAGACGTGCACCTGCAGGGGAAGAGAGATGTGCAGTGACACTGAGGAAATGAAACCTCATTCCATTATGTCATCTTGTCTATACATGCAAGACAAACCAGAGATTTATCCTTCTACTACTTCAACTGCACAAAATGCAGATTGTTACTACTGCTAAGGATGTCTTATAAAACGAACAAGTTGTTCTAAAACAACAGAAGAAAAAGCAACATACTTGGACTTGATATGAAGATGGTGGTTTGTAGCAAAGAAGCACAAAAGGAAGAACAGAATCCAAGCACATATTTAGGTCAGGCCATTTAATTAATTGGTCATTTTTAGTTGACATTAGCCTCTCCTGAATGAAAAAGCAATACAAAAAAAAAACAACATTCACACATTTTTCTCTCTGTCTTTCTCACATAAACAGACATGCACACACAGAAACCGAAGATCAAAGTCTTAAACCATGGCCGACATATGGAGAAGACACAAACAAGCAACGGTTGAGCAAAAGTGAATGCAGGACTGGAAAGCAAAGGCAAGATTTAAGGATTGTGGACCTTCCAGTGTTAGAATGTTGTGATGGATGGTAACAGCAGAAAACACAGAAGACGTCTTGACATTTAAAAGGGACAGCGGAAGGCGTTGACTACAACCACAGAAATAAAATGTTATAATTTACTACTCTCACTTAAAATAATCTCTCATTTTCTCCTCTCAGAACCAATGTAACTTCCTTCCATCACAGTATCTTAAAGTAGGTGATGACTGCGGTGACATGCTGGAAGACTGTCAGATATTTCAGGCAAATTAATACTCAAACGAGAATGGAATAAAGTTTAACACAACAATACATGGCTGCAAAGTCAAAGGAGTGTTGAACGTAGAGAGCGTGAAGTTTGTTCTCTCACACGAGTGCTTCTATACCCTTCAAAAAAAAAACCAAAAGAAGTCACATAAACCAAGACATAAAAAACCTGATGAGCGAGGAGGTAAACACAAAGTCATTCACTGTCATCGCAGTCCTCAAATTAGGTGTTTTCATTCCAATATTCCCAAACAACCATCTTCCTAAATCCTCCCTCTTTCTTTTCAGATTCATTTGGCACTTTATGGAGAAGATGCCGTTTTGACCATCAACTCAGTCCATGAAATAAAAATAAAACAACTCTCTCAGCACAGTTTTCATTCCACACTTGCTCACTTTACATATACAACCCCCTACACTACCACGCACATGTTTATTAAAACCCCCATACCCCGACTGTCTGACCCTTCGCCTTTTACCCTGATCTGAGTTCTGCACTCAGTCCCGTCATAGCTCGTCATGAGCAGCAGCTTCATCTGCTTTAAGTTTGAACTCGGCCTCTGTGATCTTTCCGTCTCCATCGCGGTCCTGGTTGGAGAACATGTTGTCGATGATACGATATGGATCGAAGCCCGGAGCCAGGCGGCCTTTACCGTCGTTCACCTGCTGTATGATGTAGTCAGTAAACTGTGGAAACAAAGGAGGACCAAAGAGGGTAAATTAAAGGTACACAGCTAGAAGCAAAAATGTTTCAGATGTATGTTTACGTGTTAAAAAAGAAGGTTTTCACATACCTCAGAGGCCTCCACCTGCTTGTTCTGATCTTTGTCCATCTCAGCGAAGAGGTCAGGAGACACCTCGTCGTTCCAGATGAACATGTAGCCTTCAGGAAGTCCTTCCTCCAGTTCGACCAGCTCGACGTCAAACACCAGCACAGCGCTCCCTGGAACTTCATCAGCTGCACAACACACAAACAGCATTAGCGGGATCAAAAGTGAAGTAATGATTATATTCCAGAAGCCCAAGAAAAGATAAGAAAAGAAAAGAGAAATATGTGGTATATTATGTGTGTTTACTGTGTGGTAAAATGTCAATGAGGCTTGGTATTGGTAAAAAATAGACTTGTTTTTTGTCAAGAAAGGATGTATCCTGATTCTAGGCCTTTGTTTAAATCAGACATGAAGAACAAAGTGATTTTGTTGTAGTCTGACATTTTGGGTGCCACAATTATTTGTTTCAAGGGAATTAGATGAGAAGATAGCACTCATTTCTGTAAAGTAGTAAAGACAGTAACCCACTGAGTTAACACAAAGAGTGGTAACGATTAGACCAGGGGTGTCAAGATCCGTTCCTGGAGGGCCACTATCCTGCATGTTTTAGATGTTTCCCTCTTCCAACACACCTGATTCAAATGATCAGGCTCGTTATCAGGCTTCTGCTGAGCTTGATGATAAGCTGATCATTTGAATCAGGTGTGTTGGAAGAGGGAAACATCTAAAACATGCAGGATAGTGGCCCTCCAGGAACTGAGTTTGACACCCCTGGATTAGACTGACCCTCTTTTTAGATTTTTGTTTTTTATGCAGCATAAATAAACAAAACAATGTGGTGAGCAGTATATTGTGTGGCGGGTGTGCTGATGGGTATTAATCTTCTTATCTAAAGCTTCACTAACAAAGTACATGCTTGAGAAGGTGGCTTTAAGAAGATTTAAGTTACCATGAGATGTTCAAATGATAAAACTTTGGAGTCACACGCTTTAAACATTTAGTATCAAGTGACTTTGCGTCAATACAGACGGCTCCATTGCAGGCTATCACCCGTTTGATAGGCAGCCTTCTGTCACGGTTGCCGGTCACCGCTTTGCTTTTTTGTTGTTGTTTCATTTAAGAATAAAAATTAAAATGTATATTTGCAGGCCTGAGAAGACACAATTCATCTTTGTTTCCCTTGAAAGGACCAGAAGCACTGGTCCACAGTTGGGTGGCGTACATCGACGTGCCACTTTTGGCAGAGCAGACATGTATGTGTGTGTGTTTTTGGATTTAACTTACTGACTCCTCTCTCTCCGTAGCCCAGGTGAGGAGGAATAACAAGGTGCCTTTTCTCTCCAACACACATGTCCATCAGTCCATCCTCCATCCCCGGAACGACCTGATTGGCTCCCAACACGATGTTGTATGTCTTTCCATAATTATACCTGAAATACATTAAATGAAACAAAAACATACTAAGCACTCGTCTTTACAGTCATGAACCTTAAATAAGCATATGTCTTATGTGCCTTCTAACTGTATCACATATCTCCTGTTTTCACCGATTTGTGAGCGTTTATATCGGATTACCGGGTCAATTTGACCCGCAGGACGACGCGAGGGTTAAAGCGTGCAGCAGAAGTTCACTCACGTAGAGTCAATGGATGAGCCGTCCATCAGAGAGGCGTTGTAGTGATACTTGACAAAGTCTCCCTTCTTGGTTTGCTTTTCACACTCCTCCGGCTTGAAAGTGACGACAACCGCAGTGCTGTCTGAAGGGTTGTGGAAGTCGATGATATGAACGTCAAACACCAGCACGGCTGATCCGGGGATCTTTGAGCCTGAGAGATGTGGCGACAGCAAAAAATAAATACATTCAATATTAACCCTCCTTTTGTCTTCATTAATGGGCACCAAAAATTTTGTTTCCTGGTCTGAAAAAAATCCAAAAATTCAGCAAAAAAAAATTCCTCAAATTTCTGAAAATTTGTAAAACCTTCAGGAAGAAAATTCCAATAATTCCTTAAAAGTTTCCCGTAAAAGTTTTGCTTGAAAAAAAATTGCCCAAATTTGCCAAGAAAACTTTTGCAAATATTTTCAAAAATGTAGTAAAAATCTTTCAAAAAAAAAATCCTAAAAATATCTAAAGTGATTACATATATATCAGTAAAACTTCTAATATTTTCTTTAAGAACATTCACATAAAAATCAACCAAAATCCAGCGAATTCGCTGGATTTTGGTTGATTTTTATGTGAATGTTCTTAAAGAAACATTCTATCATTTCTTTTTTTCCACGTAAAAATGTTCAAATATTTCCCAAAAATGTTGAAAATGTGGACATCAGAAGTTTCATTGTGAATTATTTTTTTTTCCCCACATTTTCAAACTTTAAACCGGGTCAATTTTGACCTGCTGGACAACATGAGGGTTAAATGCTGCGAACAAAGAAGCGTGACAGAACATAGCTGGCCGAAAGGTACAGCTAATGGGGATCCTAATAAATAAATAAATGAACAAATAAATATCTGTGATGCACATAAGAGTAACACCTGTGCCTTCCTCTCCATAGCCGAGATGTGGGGGGATGGTGATGGTGCGTCTCTCTCCAACACAGACGCCAATCAGACCCTCATCCATGCCGGCGATCACGTAACCTCGACCCACATAGGTGTCGTAGGTACGATTACGAGAGTAGCTGTGCAAAATATTAACAAAATATTACCAAACTAAAAATCTGGCCACATGCGGTGATTTCAACACACTGGGTTTTTCACATTACACAATGACTTAAATGAATAAACAGGAAGCTTAAGCGGTGATCAGGAGGGGACAGATGAATCACACTTAAAAGAGTCGACAACACACGCTCAAATGTCTGTTGTGGGAAGCAAGTACAAAAAAAAACGTTACCCTCCAAACCACTGCACACGAGCTGCATCTCGCAAGCTGTTTTGAAGGGAGCATTTGTGGTCTTTGGTTTACGTGAACATAAAGCTGACTGACGAATCGAGAACGCCAAATGTCTGGCATAGGCGTATGTAAAAGAGATAGAAAATGTGTGTGGCCGGAAGCAAAGCAAGCATAAAGCGTTCCTGTTTCATCTTCTGTCAGCATTAAAAACAACAGGAAAGATTAAAAGGTGTGGTAGAAAAGGCCATCTGCATGTTTGCATGTTCTATTCATCTGTTCAGTTGCTCATTATTGTATTTATTTATTATCAGTAATAGTGGTAAGAATCAATAGTAAGAATAATAGTAGTTCTAAAACTTAGATTTCCAAGACTTCCTAACACCTCAACCAGGCCTCCAAAACAAACAGAATTAGAGACTCCGTTATCCACTGGGAAACTAAATCAATCAAGAATCATAGTTGGTGGATTCCGACTGGCAGGAAGCTTCAGAGGGAGAGGACACTGTAAAGAGGAATGAGATGCTACCAATATTATAAAAACATATATGTGCACATTAAGAAATTAGTTACTTTTTTCTTTGCTTTTACTACTTTCTACATTGCAGATACATACCGCAGACATCAAAACTATGAAGCGAGACATATGGAATTATGTAGCACACAAACTAGTTTGAGATAACTCTAAATTTATTTTAGATTTTAGATTTCTCAAAGTAGCCACCCTTTGCTTCGATGACAACTTTGCAAACCCTTGGCCTTCTCTCAATGAGCTTCATGAGAACATTAGACCAGTGGAAACCTGTGCTTTGGTCTGATCAGTCCAAATTTGAGATCTTTGGTTCCACCTGCCGTGTCTTTGTGCGACACAGAAAAGGTGAACGGATGGTCTCCACATGCATGGTTCCCACTGTGAAGCATGGAGGAAGAGGTGTGATGGTGTGGGGGTGCTTTGCTGGTGACACTGTTGGGGATTTATTCCAGATTGAAGGCACTGAACCAGCATGGCTACCACAGCATCCTGCATCGACATGCCATTCCATCCATTTGCATTTCGTTGGACCATCATTTATTTTTCAATAGGACAATGACCCCAAACACACCTCCAGGCTGTGTAAGGACTATCTGACCAAGAAGGAGAGTGATGGAGTGCTGCGTCAGATGACCTAAACCCAATATAGATGGTTTGGGATGACATGTACCGCAGAGTGAAGAAAAAGGGGCCAACAAGTGCTCAGCATCTCTGGGAACTCCTTCAGGACTGTTGGAAAACCATTTCAGATTTCTACCTCATGAAGCTCACTGAGAGAATGCCAAGAGTGTGCAAATCAGCAATCAAAGCAAAAGGTGCCTATTTTGAAGAATCTAAAATATAAAACATGATTTGATTTATTTATCTTTTTGTTTCCTACATAATTCCATACCTGTTCATTCATAGTTTTGATGCCTTCAGTCAGAATCTAGGATGTAAATAGTCATAAAAATAAAGAAAACCCATCAAATGAGAAGGTGTGTCCAAACTTTTGACTGGTAGTGTCACTCAGATCTTTTTTACAGTGAACAAAATATCTTGATAATGTCTCTGAATTTTCCTTGAGTCTGAGCTTCACTTACTACAGTGGGAAGTAAGACATGGCAGTTTTGAGTACTTTTAGCAGGTGTTCATAAAACTGTGTGCCTGTCACTGGGTTTTGAAACTAAACTTTACAGATGTGTAGTTGAGAGCAAAAATTAAGTTTAAGTTTGAATATGGATGTTGCCCTTTCCACAAGTACAGGGTAAGAGGTGCTAGAAATATGGATGTGAAAGAGTCTATTTACATCCCAATACTACGTTTATATATATATACATATATATATATATACATACATACATACATGTCTTTATGTAGGGTGTAAATATTAATTATTACATAATAAATAATGAATAGATTATTTAGTAGCTATGATAGTGTAGCCGATATGGTTTTCACCTAGTAGTGTATCTGTGTGTGCATCATCATAGAAGAATGTGGTCCTGCAGATATCTACGGCGGCAGAAACCACAGAGCCATTTCTGAGTACTTTGGCAGGTGTTCATTTGCCTGTGTCTCTGTTTGTCATCACGATAGCATGACAACTGTGCAGGATGCAGACACAAACAGTTACAGATGCGTGTCTAACAGTAAAACGAAGTACAAATATGGGGGTTGGACAAGAACTTGTATATGAAGACGGCCTCCAGCTCAAGTTAGCTTTTTCCTGTGAACAGCTCAAGTTTGCAACTGAATCTGTTTGTGTCCAATAATCTTCATTGATTGTAACCCCTGAATCCATCAGGCCTCACTCCATCTTCTTAGAATTAAGTGTTTAAATATAGATTGAATTATTCTCTGCTGACATCAGACGAAACAGAAACAGTGGACTGCATTCAACAATACAAAAACAGCATCTACTTGGAGATGTACGTATGTTGCTTTGGATAGAAGTGTCTCACAAATATGTTAACTGTGAAAATACCGATCAAATATGGAAAAATTCCTTCATATTCAAGACAACAAGCAAGTGCAGATTGCAGTAATATCCTTGCTCTGTACTTTAAAAACGGATGCGTAGTGCCTGCATGGTCAGAGAATAAGATTTATGAATGGATGATATAATATTTCAGTGACTCACTCATGCACAATTTTGTGTTTGAATACAAGCTCAAGAAGTCGGTGCTGACTAAAGCCAAATATTTCACAGTCAGCAACCTTATGCAATCAATGCCAAACAGGAACCTTGCACTTGTGGGCTTAAGTTTCGATTCATTGCTCAGTCTTGTCTTCAGCACACAGAGAGATGCTGCCACTCTGAGGCTGCTAGTGGAACTGCATAAAAAACTGATTTCTGTTGAGAGTCTGAATGTTTTGTTTGAGTCTTTCTGTGTAATTAACATAAAAAATAGTGAGTGTACCTGGAATCAAAAAATGTCCCATCAAGGAGGCTGCCATTGTAGTGATATCGGACAAAATCTCCAGCAACAGTCTTCCTTGTGCAGGGCTCGGGCACCACCTGATTGGTCACTGTAATCCCGTCTCTGGGATTGTGGAGGTCCAACAGTATGACATCAAACACCAGAGACGCCTGGCCTGGGATGTCGCTACCTGAGAAGAGAAGAGGATTTAGAGTTTTATTATCATTTCTTATAATCATTGCAAGGATCAATTCCTAAACTGGTGCTTTTTAAGCTCTAGCGTAAATTGTGAAAAGATTTACCAGAATGGGAACCTTCTGAAAACCAACATTTATTTCTATTATTAGTTTTATAAGTCATGAACACAAGTTTTTATGCACTTGTAACAGACATGTATACCAAAACAGTTGACTTTCCAATGGTTTCTGCAACTTTTCATTTTCTGTGGTGGAATCATTAAAACACATCCATCCTTGTCCCAAAGCATTTATTTATTTAGGTTGTTTCATAGATTTATTATAGCCAAAAAATAGTGTTTCCTTGTCTGAAAAAAAAAAATTCTGCCAAAAATTTCCCCAAATTTCTGAAAATTTGCAAAACCTTCAGGAAGAAAATACCAATAATTCTTTAAAAGTTTCCTTTAAAAGTTTTATTTTTAAAAATCCCCTAAATTTGGCAAAAAAAAATGTTGTAAATGTTTTCAAAAAATGAATTCAAATCTTCAAAAAAAAATCCTAAAAATATCTAAAATGATTACATATATCAGTAAAACTTCTAGTATTTTCTTTAGGAACATTCACATAAAAATCAACCAAAATTCCCTGGATTTTGGTTGATTTTTATGTGAATGTTCTTAAGAAACGCTTTTAGGATTTCTTTATTCCACCAAAAAAATGTTCAACGATTTCCCCAAAATGTGTTGAAAATGTGGACATCAGACGTTTTACTGTGAAAATATATATTTTTTCCACATTTTCAAACTTTTAAACGGGTCAATTTTGACCCGCAGGACAACTTAAGGGTTAATAAAGTCACAGGAAAGACTGCTAAACAACTAGATGCAACAAATCCTTCTTAGTATTTGTCTAAAAGCGGGATTACATTTATTATTGGTAAATCTAATGAATCTGACCGGTTGCATTTTTTGAATCTGACCTGTGATTTTTACAGGCAAGTTGTGTCTATTGCTCTCTGTAATGTTTTCAGACAAAAATCCCTCCAAAAAGACTTCCTCAAATCACTTTACACAACTCAAAGTGCGTCGCTTGTGTATTCTTGTCTGTTAATGTGACGGCATACAGTTCAGACTTGTGCCAGAAATGTTACTTGGCCCTACCTAGTGACACTGTTTTTGTGACTTTTACAGAAAAGTGAACAAGATGCTCATTCAGACATGAAGCAGACACGTTCAGATGCTGTCAGATTAGCAGAATAAAGAGCGTGTCTGAAGTTGGCTTTATAGCCACTGAGCAAAATAATCATTATGAAGCTGTAAACACTCACCGTCTCCATTCTCTCCGTACCCAAGTGACGGAGGCATAGTGACGATGCGTCTCTCTCCGACACACATTCCCAGAAGGCCCTGATCCATACCAGCGATCAGCCAGCCAATCCCGACGTAGGTGTCGTAGGTTCGCATGCGGGTGTGACTGCAGTGAGAATGGAGAATTATAGAAGAGCAGGTGAACGTCTGTGGGACTGCTTGACTGAAACAAACCTGGAATCAAAGAGGGTCCCGTCCAGCAGGGTGCCGTTGTAGTGGTAGCGGACGTAATCGGACACCTCCACCTTTCTGGAGCAGACGGAGGGTGTGTGGTACGTGTTGATCTGGACGCCATCCTCCGGGTTCCACACATCGAGCAGAAGGACGTCAAAGTGGAGGATGGAGTCAGGAGGGATGATGTCGCCTGCAGAGGGAAGAGCAGGTCATTCAAACAGCAAAGAGTAGTTTAAAATCTCTGATATGAAATCAACCAAAGCTGCCAGTATTTTATTGTAATTTTACAGTAAATTTAGCTTGTATCCCAGCTGACTTTGGACAATAGGTATTGGTGACACACATTTAAACCCACAACCCTCCTGTTGTTATGCGACAGTGTTAACCACTGTACCCACCATGCTGCCCTACATCTTATATAATCTATGGTTAGAAAATGTTTCCTACAGTGATCTCTCACAGAAGCTCTACAGGGCTATAGACAATGAAGATAAGGTGTAGAAGGTGAAGCTAAGGGGCAGCAGGGGCTGTGTGGGTGTGAGCCTTTGAACCTTTACTACTAGTGAGGTGGCATTCTCTTTCTCGTGTAAATATCTCTCTACCTCTTTAAAAAACAAACTCCATCCATCTTCTCTTTTCTTCTTTTTCCCTCTTGTAATCCCTCTACTATAGAGACTGCCGGTGGAGGCATCAGCTCTTACCTGTCCACACATGCCCCCTCTTTGCTCTCTGAATATTTCATGCACACACACACACAACAAATTGGCCTCAACATATCCCCTCTAATTACTACCATTATAGGTAAATATATTAATAATTTCAGACATGCTCAGCTTTGAACAGTGGCCCAGATTGCTGCACATCAACAGCTGCAAGGTTACAGCTGAGGCATCAACATTTGCAGCTTCTAACAGCTGACAAACTTCATCCAAAGCAGCGTCCTCTGTTCCACTTCCTGGTCTGTGATGCCCCACTGACATCATTCAACATGGACGCTCTGGAGCAGCCCACTTCCTCTTTACTTAAACTGAGTCTCAAAAAGGTTTGTCCCTCCTGCTTCTGCCAAGTTCTCTCATTGTTCCAGTGAGCTGTGTTCTAATTCATCTGTGTATTTATAGTAGCTACATACAGAGATCAACGCCACGCTGTGCCCAAACTTTGCAGGAGATGTTTGACTGTCATTCCAAACTGTTACTAGAGTCAAATATACACACCGTATCCTTGTTTTCCGTAGGCGAGCTGAGGTGGGATCTTGACCAGCCTCCTCTCGTTGATGCACATCCCCACCAGGGCTTTGTCCATCCCTTCAATCAGCTGCTTCTTGCCAACAAACACATTGTAGGTGCTGCCACGGTCATAACTGAAACATAAAGAAATACAACTTTATCATAATTATCTGTCTTTATTTGTTTCATCATTTAATCATAAAAGCAACACAGGTCCCTTGAAGCCTGGATGTAAGTTTTTAACATCAGAATATTGTATCCATGTGCACATATTATCACAACATCATTTTATTTGCATCTGAAGAACTACTAATTCAGAAAAAGCCGCTTAGGGAAGAATAAGAGTGAAGGACTGGTATTTCAACATCTTAATTGCTTGTTGTCATTTAAGATATCTGATGAAGGCACTTGAGACCAGATTAAAAATGCTGCAAATGTCACAATTAGATTTTTTTTTCTCCAGACTATCTTGTAGGTCTTTAAACAGCAAGGCCAGATATCCACTAACACAGCAGGACTTTAGTTGGTTAAGATTGTAGTCCATAAATTTGGATTTAAATGTGCAATAATGCCTAAAAAACTGCCATTTGTGGTCAATATCTGCTGTTTTAGAGGCCCCTGGGTGTCTTGCTAGTTGACCATTTTGCATGATGCACTGTTAGTGGTTTCCAAAAGGAGTCCAGAGATCTTCAGACGTTCTGGAAGAAGGTTTCACATTAGGCTCAAAGACCATATCTGTGTTTCAGTGGCTCCAGTGTGGTTGATATGAATATAAAGGCTCATTTCATAATCAGACTGGGGTCATCTGTGTGACCCCTGTTATGCTCGCTGACATGAACCTATCTGGGAACGCACACATGAAACCTCAGAGCCCAGTCTGCCTGCGTGGCTCACTGGAGCGAATCAACAAACGCGCACTTTTACGCATCGCGCACTTTTACGCATCGCGCACGCTGTTCGCACCGTGCAGCAACTTTGGAGACGTTAAAGTGGCAATAAAACCATCCCGTCGTCAGATACTCACCTGGAGTCGAACTTCTTGCCGTCCGGAAACATGCCGATGTAGTGATACCTGACGAAGTCCCCTACTTTGACTGCGCGCACGCACTGCTCCGGTTCGAAAGTTTTCTCAATGAGGATGTCGTCTAACGGTACCGGAGGAGCGTTGCAGGCGGCGAACGCCACCAGAACCGACAGACACAACACCCCCTGCACCCACTTGATCATTTTCGCCGTCGACAGACTTTGACACGATGGAGATATCTGTGGGTTCGGCCTGTTTGTGTGTGTGCGCGCTGGCTCCCTGCTCCCCGGTACTTTGGTTTCCTTTACTCCGACTTGGAGAGAAAAGTCCTGCCCCTGGTCCCAGCTCAGGAATGATCACGTGTCAAGTCAGAGAGAAACAACATCACTTCCGTTTAAATTTCACAGTTAAACCCTCCACTGGTGACTTAAATGGCACGTTTTATCACTAAAACCCTGACATGCATGTATATAACACACAATACAAATTCTGTATGACGCACTAACGAGCGCAAGCGCCACTTTAGCAGCTATCTGTGCTCTTACTTTAACTGTGACCTGCGCTTCCTGCGTTTCTTTCCCGCTAACTTGACGCTTTCTGTGATTGAATGGGAAAGTTTGGGCACCACGTATTGCTCCTGCGCAGTGCGGCCTCCAAGATGTGTCCACGTGTTAACGTAGGGGGCTCTGCGCAGGCACATCCCCTCTGGAGTCATTTAAATAAGAATAACGCGCACATCTGTCTGCGCCTCGGAGTTACGTGAATCAAATTTTGACAATGAGCACGATACGTAAAAGTTTGCTTTGAATTTTACGCACGGATAAAGCAGCGGTGGTGGTATTTGGGCCTTTGGAGAAGTGGGGGCAGACCACGCAGGAATGTTTCTACGTGGCAGTGGGAGGGGGAGGGACACCCACCAGGGGTTTAATTAGTGAACGGGAGGACAGGTTTACTTTTTTAAGAGCGGCATTTGATAGAGGAAGCCTCCTGAAGCCAAATTAAACGTTTAAACTGACTTTTCAGTCATTTTAAATGCATCCTGTAGGAATCTCTCTCTCAGTTATGGAGACAACTCGAGTTTGCCTTTTGTCAGACTATTTACACGCACTGACAGAACAACAGCAGTGATTTATTTTATGATTTAGCAGGAGGAGGAGCTGCCGCAGAACCAACTCTCTGCAGCCACTGATCCTGCCCTGCGCCCGGGGGAGGGGAGGCTTTGTGGCCGGATACGTGGTGGAACTTGAGGCGGTCCTAAAGAGACCCACGCACACCGACAGACAGCCCTGGATCATCCCAGCCAGCCCCTCCACTTCCACCATTGCTTAGAGTTTCCACAAAAAAATGGCAGCCTCCACTTCTTCCCAACTCCTCTCTGCGTTACTAGTCGCCTTTTTCCTCTCTGTGGTGAACTCTCAGTACGAAAAGTACAGCTTCAGGAGCTTCCCCAGGCACGAGCTGATGCCTCTGGAGTCCGCTTACAAATACGCGCTGGACCAGTACACCGGGGAGAAGTGGAAGGAGACAGTGGAGTACATGGAGGTGTCCCTGCGGCTCTACCGGCTGCTCAGGGACAGCGAGGCCTTCTGCAACCTCAACTGCAGCTCCGTCAGGCTGGACGACGAGCAGAAGTTTGCAGAGTTTCCAGAGTTGCGCTCCTTTGGGAACGTTATGAAGAGAGCGCAGTGCCTTAAGCGCTGCAAGCAGGGACTGCCTGCCTTCAGACAGACCATGCCCAGCAGAGACATCATAGATGAGTTTGATCGGAGGGAGCCCTACAGATACCTGCAGTATGCCTACTTCAAGGTAGGTAGAAAGTTTAAATATGTGGGGCTGACGCAAATCACCCAGATCAGTGGTTTATATATTATTTTACGTAATGGGGGTTTATCCATATAAGGGGTTTCTCATTTCATGTTGTGATTCTTTTTCCTGAATTGCGTCTTGACGTCATCTACGTGCCACGGATGCACTGGGGGTTTGTTGTAGGGAAAAACTGTTTTAACTTTTTTTTAAAAAAAAAAAAGTTATTGTACCTTCTTCTTCTCTGTTTTAAGAAGTAAAACCCTGGCAAATTAAGAAGCACTGGTCAGGACACGTGGATATTGTCCTGCTCATCACCTCTCCAAACTTGATCCAGGATTAGTTAATCTAGGATTTAAAACTCAGATTAAAGTTCAGATTATAGTCTGCTTTACTTAGAAGCAACATAACAGTCAACCTGAGAGGAATTTTAAAATGCTGTTAATGAGTAGTGTAATGTAGATGCCTCCGTACAGATGGGGACCATTTGTACACAATTAAACCCACTTATGTTCTCGTCACCAGGGGTTAGATGCCCCCCAACTGTATATATATATATATATATATATATATGTGTGTGTGTGTATATTTGTTGCCTATCTGTCTAAAATGTACACATATACGCATGCTTTTTTACTATGCAACTAAATTTCTGTAAACTGGCATCTTATCTGACCTCACAAGTCATTGTCATCTGTACAAATCTGTTCCTTACGCTCTGAGAAAGAATGTTTGGGCCCAACAACAGAAAAAAAATAATGTAACTGTGTGCCTCTTTTTTGCGGTAATTAAATTGTGTTCGGTCAACAAATTACACTGATTTGTGGAAATTAGCATTTACTCTTATTTAATGATTGACAGCATAAACACAAGAGTTTACTTTGGTTACTCATAAAAATTCTAGTCATTCCATGCTATTTAAAATGACATTCATAAAATTGTTATGTACTTTTTTTTTTACCATAATTCTAAACATAAAGTTTTTGAGTTGGCAAATAAAGAAAAATTACAACAAGCAGAAGAAAAATGTAGTTATCAATCCAATTTTATTAAGTTATCTCAACTTAAATTTAGTTTTAAAATCAACTGATGCAAAAATTTGAGTTTCAATTACACACAATATTAGATTGCTGCATTATTGTTGTGTCAGCCCAACTCATCACAATAAAGTTTGTAACTTAACAGGTTTGTCTCAATCACTGAATTTAAGCTGTTGTCCTGCAGTCATTCATTCAATTAAGTGTTTGGGATTTGAATGAATTTATGTATAATGAGATGAGCGTTATGTACTTTTGCTTGTACTTTAACTGCAGCATATAGAAATCATGTTTTGTATTATCTGTTTTTGAAATGCTTTGATTATATCCAGTTAACTTTGAAATGATGGGACAAATCACAATCAGACTGATATTTAAATTACAAGTGACAAGAGGTACCTAAATGGTTTAACTCTTGTAAAAAAAAATTAAAAAGTAAATCATATAATATGGAATTCGGACAACATTCAATTCAACCGCTGATTGATTTTGACTGACATGTAAAACACCAATATCACAATGAAAGAAAAACGTGCTTTTAATTTGATGCTCGTCTCAGTTTTACTCTAACAGATTATCACCAATGTCATACAGTGATTATTTTAGAACAGAGTGGGCTCAGGGGAACATTTGGTCCTCATCTCACTATAATATTCAATTTTATGGCACAACAACCTCTGTTTACTGCTTCATCCAGTGCAGAGAACGGAATTCACAACTTAAATTTCTGCCACTTAACAGCAAAGTAAACAGATTACTGAGTAAATGAGCCACGGGCAAATAGGGAACAACTTAACAACTGTTCCTGAATAGCTCTAAATCAGCTGCTGGATGACAAGTGTTACCAAATATTGACACAGCAATGTATTGTATTACTTTCTGTTAGGATACACTGGTGCCAGATATCGATGTTTTTGATTGAATTTGCAGGCTGATAAACCGATTCACGATTTCAGGACAAACAGAATGATCAAATGAGTGAGAGTAAAGTAAACAGAAGTTAACTAATCTGCAGTGAAAAAGACAATATTACGTTATTGTAAGTCAATATGATAACACACACAGGGACAAGCCAGCGCAGTGAATACACACACAACTGTTACTTTTTACTGTTTTAGGGCTATATAGTGTTCTATAGCAATGTTTGTTTGTTTGTTTATTTGAAAGGGACAGTGAACATTAATGAACATCTCTTTAGACGGCAATAGATTTAAATATGACAGATTATAGCAACAATTCTAATTGCATTACATCTGCAGTCCCTAGGCAGATTAAAAAAAATGAAAAAAATCATAACAGTGGATAATAGCGTACGATAAAAGGACAATAAGTCACAGTAAAAGGACAATAGGTCACGATAAAAGGACAATAGGTCACAATAAAAGGACATTACAAAAAGTACACAAAGAAGTTAAAGGTCAATATATTGCAGGTTCTGTTTGCAGTGTGTCATGATGTGGTTCAATCATGAGTTATTCTGTGATTCCCTCCTCTACTAATGAGTACGCTAAAACACTGATTTCAACATTTCTACCATCTAGTGTGTAGTTATTTATTAGTAGTTTATCATATATCAGGTAATTTGTGTCATTTTCTGTACTCTATAGTTCTCCCACTTCGTTTGTGTGGTTTCCTCAATAGACAAACGGCGAGTTAAGAGAACCAGTATTTAACTTTATAATGCGTATTTGTTGTTCGCAGTCTGACAACCTGGCCAAGGCGGTGTCGGCGGCTCACACCTTCCTGCTGAAGCACCCGGATGACGAGATGATGCAGAGGAACATGGCGTATTACAAGAGTCTACCTGGAGCTGAAGAGCATTTCAAAGACCTGGAGACCAAATCCTACGAGGTACAAACGCATCAAACGCAGTGAGATGCTCTTTAGTGTGGATCCCCTCTGATCTCTGGAGGCTTTTATATATGTATGTGTGAGTGTCACACCCAAACCCACATGTTTTTGAGAGCACACACACACCCACACACACCCACACACACACACACACAGGCCGTCCTATTATTGGCTCTGTGGGTGTAGCGGCCTGTCACTGGCAGTCTCATCTGGCATTATGAGCTTTTAGTGTTGGTCTGCGGACCGTCCTTCATGGTCTCCACAAAATAAAGAGCCAGGGATCATGGAGGTTTTATATCCTTTCTTCAGCGCGACAAAATATGATATATCTTGATGTTTATTATGCTTTGTCTCAGTGTTGGAATCCAGCCTGGAGAGAACCAGTATTTTAACTGCATGTTAACTGTTGATATACACACATATATGGCTATTTATGAATGCATTTCAGTTTATTGTATCTGTCACTTTTGATATTTTTCAGTCAGTCAACAAGTCAGACTTTATTTATATAATATAGCACGTTTCATGCAAGTACAATGCAGCACAAGTGCTTTCCAGAAATAAAAATGGAATAAAACAATAAAAATAACCCCCCATCCCCAAAGTCCTGTTAGAAATAACAGCTTCTAAAACACGGGGATTGAAGAACTGAAGAAACACTATCCTGTTCAATGAAGAAACACCAGATGAGATGGATTTTTTTCTTGTTTTGCTATTTTGAACTTGTGACTCATCCTGCCTCTGGTTCTTCCACATTGCAAATTTATGAAATTCATGAGATTTATTTTTGATAACTTTCCCTCAGTGCCTCAGGTCCTCTTTCTATTGAGTAAAGCACTATTTTTTATCTGTGTGAATGGTGCTGTTTTATGTATAGAGATTTGTTTAAAATGATATAGATATCATCCGTAGCAGCCTTTAACATCAAATAACTAGCACATAGTATAGATACAGCTAGGAAACACAGGTAGAGGATGCTACAGTATTGTGCCATTAGCACACACAATATACATATTGTTTGGTTGTTGCAAAGGTATATAAATTTCTAACTATCATTTGACTCTGCAAATATGAACTTGCACTGCATTTTTGGTTCATGAAATGTATCTTTTTGAAAAATCTTACAAAATCTGAGTGTTTTCAGTGACACAACATACAACAAAGTGTTTTTTACCAATGTGGATTTCCCTTGAAGTACGTTATACTTACTGATTGTTATGTTTTCTCACCACTTTGTCATGTCATGGTCCAGACCTTGTTTGTGCGAGCGGTGAGAGCGTATAATGGAGAGAACTTCCGTACGTCGGTGTCAGACATGGAGCTGGCGCTGAGGGACTTCTTCAAGGTCTACGATGAGTGTCTGGCTGCATCCGAAGGCCCGAGAGACGTCAAGGACTTTAAAGACTTCTACCCCTCCATAGCTGGTCCGTCCATTTCTGTCTCATTTGCATTTATCACTCTTCTAAATCTGTCCTTTACCACATGTTTTTTCCATGCTATTTCTCTGGCTGTGTCTTTATTTAAGACTGTGTTTTTCAACACGTTTGTTGCCTTTCTGCATTTTTTAATCACTTTTCTGTATCTATCTGCAACCTCTCCAGACTTCAAGAGGAGTTTCATGCAGACTTTTGATTTCTTTCCCCTCCAGATCACTACATTGAAGTCCTGGAGAGGAAGGTGAGCTGTGAAAGTGACTTGACGCCTGTTGTCGGGGGTTTTGTTGTTGAGAAGTTTGTGGCCACCATGTACCACTACCTGCAGTTCGCCTATTACAAGAGTGAGTACCTTCCTTCAGCTATAGCGTTGTTGCTGTTCAAGGTCTCTAAGTTTAAATGTGTGTGAGTTTTATGAGTAAAAAGTTGTTAATTCTTGTTTCCAGTGAACGACCTGAAGAACGCGGTTCCATGTGCAGTCAGCTACATGCTGTTTGACCCCAGCGATGAAGTCATGAAGAACAACGTGGCTTATTACAAGTTCCATAAAAACCAGTGGGGCCTGGTCGAGGAGGACTTCCTCCCCAGATCGGTGAGTGAAATTATTCCTGAAACGCACACAGTTTTGTGCTTGGAAAAACATTCTGGGTCAATATAAAATTGCAGGACTTTTTGTATCATAGTTGACATTGTTGCTAGCCTAGCCGCGCTAGACCCATGTTCTGAAGGCACAAGGGTCTAGGGCCGCTCGACAGAGAGGGAGGCGGGCTAAAAGGTTGTCTTTCAAATCACTCTGCAGCAATTGGGTAGGTATACAACCAATCAGCGCAACGAATAGGCTGACGGAGTTCCTAGAGCGCCGGCGGATTGTGGCTAAGTCCCATTAGCTTCCCAACCAGCAGAGCCAACTGGTATATTAAGGATTTGCCATATCCCGTCGGCATAAGTCCAAATACGTCTTTCGTCTCAATGAAACACTTCAGTGCCGTCTTTTGTTTATCTTTCAAGTTGAAATTTAGCTTCAGATCTTTAAGGGCTGTGGCCAAAGCCGAGTCGAAAGATAACTGTTTATTGTGCGCCGGTTGTTTCTGTCAGAATCGTCGCGCCTCTGTTGTCACTTAGTTACGCCCGCCTTCTGACTCTACACCTCATGGTGATTGGTCCGGCCAGTTTTAGGAGAATCCAGCCTCGAGCCTTTTGGAGGGTAACTAGACCCACCCTGGTAGAGAATTAAATTCGTTGCCGTGGGTTGTCTAGTGCGGTTAGGCTACATTGTTGCTGTTTTCAGTCCTAAAATCAACATGGCTGCCTATAACCAAACACAACAAGGCATTTTTACGGAAAGATTCTTCTAAAATATGATATATATGATTGGGTAAAATTGAAAGTTATTTATAAAGATATTGTACTAAACCTATTGACATGCCATAAATCCACACTTGACTCACACTGCTTTATATATAATAACTCAGAAAGCCTTTGAGTCTTGCCAGTCTTTTCTTCAGGAGGAAATGACATCATGTGGAGCAGGTCAAAAGTCCCTCAGTTATATATTGACCATCCTGCAGCATGTAGAGCATGGGGTAAAATTGTGATTAAAGCCTTCATTAAGTTGCTACTATTATGCATGTCTAAACAGAAACTCTTAAATGCAGTTTCCCTTCTTGTCTGCCCTGAAGAACATTTTATTTTCTGTTTTGTGATCATTTTTAACCTCTAAAAGCACAGGGGAGGAATACTTTCACAGCTATTTGCCTTCTTGCCCAGAGTTAGGTTAGAATATCACAAGAGACTATCTGTCATGTCTGTGTAGAAAATATGGAGCTGCAGCCAACAGCTGGTTAGCTTAGCTTAGCATGCGTCTCTGCACCAAAGGCTCTTCAGTGGTTACCAGCATTAATTAGTGAGTTTCAGAGGTACTGCTAAGTGGATTTTGTTAACTTGAGGCTATAGACTGCAAATAAACAATGGACATAACCTCCCGAGCTAACACAGAGGTGCCACTGAAACCTTCTGAAAGGCATCATTTGAAAAACACCCAAACTACACCATTTATCAGAACCAGAAACTGGAAAAACAGTATGAAGTATTGGATTTTCAGTTTTATGACAGTCCTTGAACTACTCATCTGTGTCATTTTTGTTACTACATTGGAAAACTGAACCAAATCTCATCTTAAATTTTGACACTTAAGTAAAATTACTTTGCTTTACAACAATAAGCTGTTTTCATTTACTCCCACTGACAGTCAACCGTAAAGGAAATACACCATTATATTGAATAAAATTATTACTGCATTTGTGATAATGTCAGTACACAAAATATTATATTGGTTTAGTCATTTATAGACATTTTATTGCAGAAAGTGTTCCATATTATAGCTTGCAACAAAAAGATGAATAAATGTATTTCAGATAATTATTTATCCATAACTATCAAATTCCAAGTTGCAAAGTGCTCCACAGGGCAGCAAAATACAACAGACAAGTTGCTTTAAAAGACATTGAGAACACAATATGATGTACAAAAACCAGTGCTGCTTAAGAGAAGGAAATACTACTATTAAAAGAAGTTAAAGGCAGCTCAAAGGAAACAGAAACTCAAATCAGGAAAGGCTCTCAGATTAAAGTGTGTTTTAAGAAGAAATCACTGATTTCCTCGGGCTGATCATTCCAGAGCTTGTTCAGACTGGAGTTGATCGATACTTCTTGGGTTCAGGCGGCTCAGAAGGCTGTTGCAGTATTCCAAGCAAAATGAAAGAAAAGCATTTAAATGGTCTCTGTAGCTTTAAAAGTAAAGATCAACTGTATTTTTGAACTATTTCCAAGATTAAACAAACATGATTGTATGAGCAAAAATGTGGAACTGCTCCTTTAAAGCAAATAATCTCATTGCTTTTGCCTAAAAGTGCCTGACAACACACATCATTGAGTGATTTGGCAGTTTATCTGAAGCTTCATGTCCTCGGCTCACTATAACTCATCATTTCTGAACTGTTGTGTGTGTATGTATGTGTGTGTGTGTCTGCTACAGGAGGCAGTGCGGTACTACAATCAGACCACTATGCAGCTACAGATGCTGGAGTTCTCCAAACAGCGCCTGGCAAGCGATGATGAGGTGTGTGCCTGCGTTTGCATAGTTTTGCGTCTTCAGAGTACCACAGGATGATTCCAGTCAGCAGGTTATTAAATCTCTAAGAGAGAGTCCACTGCTAATAATAGATTCCTGTGAAATCGGTCACAGTTCAGACTGAGTTGTTTGCATCTCTCATTTTCTCTGTCCTTGTGTAACTTATGGAAAAACCCTGGATTCTTCAGTGCAGTCACATGACGCCCTGCAGTACAATGTGCCCTGTGTTTATCGGGCTGCAGAACTGCAGGCGGCCATGAGGTGGCAGTATGACACAGCATTTCTTTAAGTTATTGTGATGCAGCACAAGGACTGTGGCCATCAGGGCAACCTAGCATAAGCCAGGATTACATGCTGTATGTGGTAAATACCATTCAGTTCTTGACTGTAATCTCTTTAGTAATGCGTGATATGAGAAATCACACATAAAGCTGCGAGTGGGAGGATTTGTGGTAATCCACTTTGAAACAAAACAGACCCTCCTGAGTTGTCTCCGGTTCATTCTTTGTGTCATGTTTGTGTCCACAGGGGGAGGTGGTGGAGTTTTTAGATGAGTTCCTGGACGAGGATGAATAGCCGACGTTGGACACTCTGCCGAAACACTGAAAAAACAAACACAAAGTTCAAAGCACTCCTGAAGTTTAAGAGTCCCTGATTGATCACTGAGTTTCTAACCTGCAGCTCCATATCTTGAAGATTTTTTTAATGTCCCTCTGTCTGTGCACTAAATATCCAGTTCAGTTGTATGGACTTCTAGCACAGCGACTAAATGATTTAAAGACAGTGATAAGGTAGAGGTATTTGTACTCACCGTTCTCTGAAATAATTCTTCCACTGTGAATCATCAATGTTGTCATTTGGAGATTTTTGACAATAAAAGGATTTTAGAAAAACTTTATCTTTTAGTCATCAATTAGATTTGAATCATATCATGTTTTACAACTTATCTATTCATTGTTAGGTCAAAAAAGTCAGAAAATAGTGAAATATCGCTGTAAACCATCACAAAGTTGAGCCACGGTCTGCTATTTTTAGCATTTGTCCTTTTGAAAAATGACTTAAAGGATTAATTAATCACCTAACACTCTGTTTCAGTCCATTGATTTTTGACTGGAGCTCCAATAAAAAAAGAAAAACGAAGATAGAGGAGAGGAGAATGGAGCGCAGAGCCGAGCAGAGAAAACACTGGGTTGTTTAATAATGTTTGAACATTGAGTCTCTGTGCAGTTTGTCACACAGTGATGTTAAAAACCCACCAGGGAACATTCTCTCTGTATTACTGAGTGTCTCTGTGTCTCCGTCCTCCTTCTCTCCTGCCTCTATTTACCTGTCTCTTTTATTACTTCCCCCTCGAGCGCACTTCGACTCTCAGCTCTTCTTCTTTTTAAATACATTTAGGTCAGAGCGGCAAAAGGTAGCAGGCTGATAAACGGAGCTTTTTGTTAAATGTTTCGATGAAAGGCTGATAGTCGGGCGTCAAGGTCACAGGTTAAAGTCACACCTTAAAGTGCGATTAGTCAGACACTTACACAATCGTGGGTAAACAATGGAGCATGCAATCTGAGATCTGTAGCATGAGTCAGCGTGTCTGACCTCGACAAAAGTAAAAAATAGAGGTAAAAGCACATGTTTAGATGTTTATTGTGACTCAGAGAAAACATATACAGTACACATTTCATCCTGACATCAGACACTTCAGGCTGTTTGAGATGAAAAAGAAACAGAAATGGAAGAATCTTTGTATCATGCGAATGAAAGTGAGAAATTTTCATACGTGATGATCAGTTTTGATAGGTTTTCCTATTAAAATTCCAAATGAATACCAGTATTTTAATATTCTTGATTATTTTTATGACTAGTCTGAGTCTAGAGAGGCTCAATAATCTCCATTGTGGTCTTTATATATTTATATATGACTGCAAATACAGAGCAAGTGTTTAAAACAGCAGATGAAGTAAAAAGCAGGAGATCAGATTTTGCAGAGATGAGCGTACCCTGTGTAAGTCGTGTCTAATGCTGACTGCGTTTGAATGATTTGGTGAAGAAGAAAACTTACATTAAATCTTAAATTCATGTCCCACACTCCAGTAATGCTACAGTATGTACAGCAAGTTCATAGATTCCTATTTACAGAAACATATAGACAACAGGCACCACTTTCCTCAGGCCCTCACCACATTAGTGTCAATTCAGAAGTCCAAAAGTTTGACAAAATATTTGATTTCCCACCCCAATTAAAATAACACCATTAAAATGGCTGGATGTTGACTTAAACATAGAAGAATAAACAGACGACACCAAAAGTGCCTTGTCTACTCATCACCACTCACAATAATTATAGTTAAAGCACTTTCTATTAAAGTTATTGCCCTACAGATCTTTTTTTTCACTAGAAGAACCCACTCTGGTATTGAAATGTAAACCCCCTTGTGGCTATTTTGAATCTATTTACATTCTTTTATATAAATTTCTGTTTTAAACATTTCAAATATTTGCTACAACATACCAGAGATACTTTTTTTGGACTAATTCTGGACAAGAAACTAATTTATGGGGCCAAAATATACATTTCTTATTGGTCTAATTTATTCCTCACTGATTTTTAAAGATAACTACAGTACATTGTTTGGAATTATCACAACAACCACGGATATCTAATCTGATAATAAATGGCCAAATAAGTCCAGAGTCCAGTCCACATCTCAGTCATCTTTATGTGAATAATCAGGACATTAAAGAGGAAATGCCACCAACTGACATATTAAAATATTACATTTATTTTATGTGTATATACAGTATATTGTAGGACTTATGGTCCAGCCCTATTGTTGACTTTTAAAAATCTGAATACATTTTTTGTTGGATTTTTAATGGAAAAAACACTCTAAGCAGTCAGAAGATCACTTTAAGTTCAATCCATTTAGGGTTGTGATTCTCTGTTGCCATGGCAGCAGCTCAGTGTTTAGTCTCTGCTCGGTTTGAATGCCATCAGCATCCACTCCGGTTCCTCAGTCAGAAACTTCAAACACGATGAACCGCTGACCGTCGAGCTGAGACGCACACACTCTATCACACACATACATGGGGCTGAGTCTGCAGTCTGGATGCCTCCATACGTCTCACCAGCCGACTGTCAAAACCACCAGTCTTAAAAATATTTCTCCCATCATACTGCACCTCTTTTTTCTTCCCTTTCCCTTCTCGCTTCTCTTCATCTGACCTGTTCACCTTTTTTCTCCATTCTTTCTGGTCTGACAGACACCAGACTGGTCATTTGGGACGAGTTGTCCAAAAGGTCTGAACTGTTCTTAACTTCAACACTCTCGTGGTCGAGCAACAAGTGAAATGCAATTTTTATAAACATAAAACAACAGAAAAGGTGAATGGTAAATCCAGAACAGTACACATCAAAAATTAAAACAGCAATCAATAAAGTAAACGAAAGATAACACAGAGGATCTTTACCACATTGTCCAAGAGCTTTGGAGGTTGAAATCTCAGTTCGTGTACTCAGGCAGGCTGTTAGGCCCTGTGTTTGTGTGGTTTTCCTACATGGTCATTTATTTATAATCTCCTTTTTCAGTTCCTGGAGTTGAGTCCAGCCCAGTCACAGCACCTTTAGGTGTCCAGCTCGATGCCAGAGCTTTGAATATAATCAATAGGTTAAGAAAGATAGGTGGATTTCCACAGAATCGATATCGCTTACCATCTTGTTTCAATGTTTTACTAATATTTTCTGCTAGTTCTGCAAAGGTTTGCCATGAAAGCAGAGCTGCAGCAAGTTATCTGTTCATACCTATTCAAAATCTTCAAATATGGAGTAGTTTCTAACAAAATGAGAAGCTGTTCTTTCCTCCCAGCTTCATCTGAATCTTCCTGTCCTTCCTCGATGTCTCTGCCCTTCATCAGCATCTTCTCATCTCTGGCTCCTACACTTTCTGCTGCATCTCTATCTGTTGGCCCTGTCTGCTCTGACTTTGGCCTTTCCCGTTCATCTCGTACACCGAACTCTTCTGCTGCTGCCGTCGGTAACACCACACCCCGACGATGACTGCTGTGGCGACCGCACACACCGCCACGATTATGGCTGCCACCGTTGGACCTCGACCGGAGGAGCTTGGAGGACGGGGAGGGCAGTTCTCACCCACACAGATCATCTCCCCCATCTCCCTTTCCACCTCACCCCTCTCGCCGGTCTCACTGGGCAGGTTGCGTTCCTCCATTGATCCGGTGAAGACGTCGTCATCGTTGTCGTGCATCGGAGGAGGTAGGCCTTGATCGAGGAAGGGGTGTTCGGTGAGGTCGTCCATCCAGGAGTGGGTGGGAGCTGCCTGTTGGGTGTCGTAGTCCAGGGTGTCTGAGTATGAGGGCGAGTCTGAAGGGTCTAAATGGTCAGCAGAGGGAGCAGGGGTCCTGATAAAGCTGGGCCACACTTCCTCCACAACCCTATGATCCAATTCAGGCACAGTGGTGGGAGATTCATTCTCCTCTGGCAAGCTGGTGTAAGAAACAGGTAGACGAATTTCCACCTCGTTGGGTCTGTCTGTTGTCTTGGTAACACTCCCCCTTTCTTTACTGTCTGGTCTCACCTTTTCCGTTGTGGAGTCGCCGTTTTCTGTTTCTTCTGGAACAACAGGGTAGCCGTCCAGCCAGGTCTCGTCTGTGGTGGCCTTAACTCCCCTCTGGGAGGTGTTCTGACGCTCATCAGTTGCCATAGAGACGATCAAATGGTGATGATCATCATCGTCTTCGTGGCTGTCGTGATCATCATAGCTGTCGTCTTTGTGATCATGGTCATCGTGATCATCGTGGTCAGAGTAATGGTCATAATGTTCCTCACCGTCATCATGCTCTTCCTCTTCTTGGTCATCATGGTCTTCATGGTCATCATGGTCGTCATGGTCATCATCTGGATGTTCCTCAGACCCATCGGGATGTTCTCCATCATCGTCACCATGATCATCATGATCATCATAGGTGTTGTCACGATCATTGTGCTTCTGACTGCCGTAGCGAACACGATCACGTTCCTCTTCATGTTCGCCCATGTCGTAGTGATCATCGTGATCATTGTGGTGTTCCCTACTGTCCAGATCATCATGCTGAGCTGGAAGCTTCACAGAATCCTCATGGTCTTCATCCTGGTGACTGTCATAGTGATCATCGTAGTGGCTGTCCTCGTGGATGTCCTGGTCGTCATGGCGGCTGTGGTCATGATCATCTTTATCATCATCATCATAGCTGTCACGATGATGATCATCAGCATCAACAGGACGTTGGTGATGAGGTCTTTCTTGGCTCTCGTGCTCTTTGCTCTCCTCTGATTGGGCTCCTGAGGCTCTCTGTGTTGTCTGTGTAACCGGGTTGTTGGAAACAGGAGGTTCCTCCTCCTGGAAGGCCTCAGAGGGGAACCAGAACAGATGCTTTTGGGAGAGAAGAGAAACCGGTGCCTCTGTGGCTGCAGCTGCATCAGTCTGGACCACCTCCGTCCTCTCCTGTTCGAACACAGGATGACCTGTGAAGTCCTCAACAGCCCGTTCCTCAGCTTTCTCTCCTTTTTCTACAGCTTCTTCAAATTTTCCACCATGGTTAATCACCTTTCCTCCTACTTCATGCTGGTCTTGATGCTCCTCCTCTACTTTGACACTGAAGCTTGTCTCTTGCTGCTCATGACTCGTCTTCCCATCTGGGTATGCAGCTCCATGCGACTCCTCATATGTCTCACCATGCGCCTCCTCTGGTCTCTCGTTGTGATGCTCTGTCTCCCCATAGGAATCTGTGAACTTGTCCTCATAGTCTACGTGACTTTCAGTCTCATCTGCAGAAAGAGGAAACATGCTGTATGTGTTAATCAACACACAAAGTTACATCAGACTTGCACATTAAGTAACTTGGCAGTGGTTCCCACACTTTTTGGATCATGACCCCTTATACTCGAGAATAGTTTAACATTTCTGAAAATTTGATAAAGTATGTTGTTGATAAGAGTCAGATGTGAGAAAAAATACCACTCTGTCCATTCAATATGAAGCTACAGCCAGCAGTTGGTTAGCCTAGCTTAGCTCCAAAAGACTCTCACAAGGATAAAAAAGCTCCATGAGATCGCTTCCAGCCACAAAATAATCCCACATATAGATCCCATGCAAAACTTCAGTTTTTCTACCAATTAAATAAACAAGATAATGTAATAATTGTTGTTGAGCTTCAGTGGGCCTGCTAGGGTGGATTTTTATTTTTTACCTTTAGATAGAGCCATACTAGTCGTTCCCTCTCTTTCCAGTCTTTATACTAAGCTTCGCTTATTTGCTGCTTTGCTTATTTGTATACAAGCTGTAGCCTTGTATACAATGGAAAGATATGAAAATGGTACCAATGGCAAAAATATCCAAAAATGTGGGGCTAATTTATGGAGTCAATTTATCCAGTTAACTGTATTTAATAAAAACGTTTTTCAAAAATACCTCATGGACAAACACAGTGTGTGGTTATTAAAAAACGTTAAGTCAGAGTTTGTGAAAGATTTTAAAGGTGCCCCTCAAGGCTAAATTCTGGGGCCACTCTTAATATAGATGGCATTTTTTCCTCTGTGTCAGTTTATTATGGACATCTTTAGGCTGGTGAAACAATTTTACTGTTTGTGCATACTGGGCATTATACTGTCAAAGCCTTTCAACACCGCTTCACTGGCTTACAAGTTGTGCACAATAAGCATTTAACTAAACTCATGATCCTTACCAGAGCCTAAAATATCACTTATGACAATCTGGTCATGTCTTCAGTGATCAGCACAAATATTGAAAGGTGTATAAATGTCTGGGAATTTGGACTGAAGAGAAACTTTTAAAGATCATGTGTCCAGACTGGTGACTAAACTAAAACAAAAATAGTTTTCTTTCACAGGAATAAATCTTGTTTCCCACTGCACTGCAGAAAAAGGCTTATTGAGGCAACTTTTTGAGCAGGCCTGGATTAATTATGCTGACCTTTTATATGTGCTTGCATCAGCGGCGACTCTTAAGCCCTTGAGCACTTCACTCTCTATTAGGGTTTGTTACTGATGATAATTATAATACTCATCACTGTGAGCTGTACGCTAAGACCGGGTGGCCCTCACTCTCTGTAAGGCATGAAAGAAATAGATTTGTTTTTAAGTCATAAGACTCACTGCTTGGTTACCCCCCTACAGTACTTCATTGCTGCATTTTAATGTGAGCCCTGACTTGATGTGCTTAAATGATTGGATTATGCTGCAGGCACAGCTGTTTTTCCTGAGCTTAGAAAACCCAGTTTTACTCGTTGTGGACCTGTGACCTGGCATAACCTGCAGAGGAGTCTGGAGTTTGGCTCATTAGGGCAGTTTAGTCTCTTATATTAATTCTTCTGTACTTCCAGCTGCTCTTGTCTTAATAGATGGATTTGTTTTTAACTCACAGATGCTCTATTTGACGATTTTATTTTACCAACTTTGCAAATTGTTGTAGCCATCAAAGTTCAAGAATTTTATTTTCTTACTTAGATTCAATGTAAGTTCCCTCTGTTCAATTAATTAATTATTTAATGACTGAAATTGCGACTTTTTATCTCAGGCTGGTGGATTTTAAATGTGGATTTAATGAAATCCTGAGTAAATACAGAGAAAAATAAATGCAACTTTGCAATTTTTGCTCTTTAAACCCTCTTATGACTACTCAGGAACCATGGCTTTAGAGCACAAACATGATTCCAACTCTGTTAGATAACCATCCACACATTCCTGATGTTATACCTTCATAGACTCTTTCTCCTTTTGCTACAAGCTGGGCAACTCTATGGCATGTCACACTGGGGTGTCATCGCAGCCATTTTCATCTCAACTCACAAGTAAGAGTCTGTTTTCCAAAAGTAACGAATCAATCACCGGTCACCTAACGGCACTAGCAGCTAACAAGGCAAGAAGTGAGGAGGCTGAGCTCAGTTTGGTGTCCTGCCCAGGTCAAAGCTCGGGGCTTTGAGGTGGATGAGCAAAAGGGGGATCTGTCTCTTTCTGCCTTTTTCTATTTCTGCCGTACATAAACAGTTTAAACGCCTTCTTACCCTTGACACAAATCTGCACCAGTCCGTACCACTCTCCACAGCTGTCGCACAGTAGGCTGAAGGCGGTTTGTCCGCTGGGCATCACATAACCTGGAACACACGCGTACAGCAGCTCGTCTCCCATCTCAAAGCCAGAATGTCCCTGTAGACGTGCGTTAGGGAAGGATGGAGGGTCTCCACACGGCACATCTGCCAACAACAAACACAGAGATGCATGTAATCAAAATTTTTAAAAAAAGCTCAAACTACTAGTTAATAATGATGCTATCACTCTTCAATATAACTATGATTCATGGTTTATCACTAACAAAACCAAAAGGATGAAATAAAGGTTATTCTGTCTTCATTCTGATTTAATTTTTATGGTTAATATCCAAATGGAACACTGTTTCTGACGAATATTAACATGCTGATAGCCTGAAAAATGCTGCATAATAGATCTTAGGAGAAGGTTTTAGTCTTTTATTTGCTCTCAGAAATAATGGATTTTGCTTTTTTTATTATAATGATGAATATCTAATGTTCAAAGGTCTAATATTTATATTAAAAAACTTCTAAGTTTGCAGCCTTAGTACTATAAAAAATACATAAATTTAAGATATTTTTGTATTTTTGCTGACTTAAGTGAATTTATGACATCAGTCTATTTTATGTTACTGTGTACCACTTTTCAAAAAATGTTTCAAAGCATTGTATTTCCTTCTCTGAATTTAATGTTGTGTCAGATCTATATGGTTAAGCTGAATCTGCGGTGGTCAATGCCAAAGCTTCCAAAGCAGCCAAAGGAATCTGCATTTTTTGCAGTATAACCAAATTATAAAATGTTCTTGTCTTGCTCTAATTATACTGTCAACATTTTATTCTCTTTATTTGTCTTTAAAGCACTCTGTCTATAATGTCAAAATGATTTCCTGCAATGCAGTTGAGTTGCTAAATGACTGTTCTGTCAAAATATAGAAATACTCCATGTGTACTGTAATTTATTACAGTTATTTTTTTATCTAAATGAATCTAAACTGATAATTTTAAGGTTAAAAAATTCATAAATGTCATGATCTAGGTTTTTTGTTGCACCTATTTCCTGTTTTATTTTGAAATCCACAGTCCCTTGTGTGTCTCTTGTCATTTTATTCCTTTCCTTTGTCTGTTGTCCTTCCTTTATTGATCGCACTGACCTGCGTCTTGTCTCTCCATTAAGATTTTTGTTTAGAAATGTCTTGTTTGGAGACTTTTTGTCCTTTTAGCACTCCTTTGTCTTCATTTGTTGTCCTCAGTGATTCTTGTCCTTAGTTCCAAATTTGCGCATTGGGTTTTTGAATTCTATTCTCTAATTTTTCTGTTTTTTTGTGCCTTTTGAATTAGTTTTGTTTTGTTTTTACATTATGTTTCACAGGATTAGTGGCTTTAATTTTTCACTTGGATTTATAATTTAGATTTTAACTCTGCTTTATTTGATTAAAGTGTCTTTGGCTTCAACCTGCCTGTCTGTACTCTTTGCTCTTGGGTCTTCATCTGAAGTTCCGTGACAGTTAAGACTGTAAAACTATGGCATGTCTTTAAATGTCTGTTGTCTGAACTATAAACAGTCGCAAAAATTTCCCTGGAATGGTTCTTTAAAATAACTTTTTGCCAACAGGACTGACTAATTCAATTAAACCATTGTGTTTATCTAAAACCAATCTATTTTAATGAAGTTTAGCAAAAATGTATATGTACATGTTACCTTGAAATGTGGTTTTCTCGACATGTAATGCTTCCAAACTTCCCGGTGAAAACAAAGGTTTGACTAACAGCTGCAGCCGTAACTGTAACCCTGACTGTGAAGCTATGCCCTTCCGTATTGCTGCATTAAGTGGATCTGTGCTGCTCATTTTTCCCACAGCTGAGCGTTTGTTCGAACATCAGGCTGTGTGGTATATTAACAGCCATGGCACTGTAGCTCTCCTGTTTATGAGGAAAGACTAGAGACCTCTTGGAGGTGGCGTTCGATACTAATCTGATCCAAAACCAGCCGCAGACTTGCCCACGTCTTCTGTCAGTGCCAGTGGAATTTAGTTTCAGCTGCGTCTGGGCACATTCGTGGACCAGGTTGTATCACACACACATCCAGGAGAGGATTGATGGATTCATATTTAGAGACAGATATGAGGAAAACATGGCACGCGAACATGAGTAGGATGGAGAGTGATGAAAGCAGAGCTGTAGATGGAAAGAGGGCAGGAACACAGCCTCTTTTACACCTCAGTAAATATCTCAGGAAGGACACATATACACACATACTGCACACACAGAGCTCATTCATTCATATCCTCATTATAATGTATGAGTGTCCGTATTAGTGAGTGTTTACCAACCTTTGTCTTTGATACAGAAGGCGTCCAGGTGTGTTGTGTCGTCTGTAGCGTTTTCTGTCCTCACATCAACTGCTTTCAGAGCGCTGCCCACGATATTACACACTGTGCTCCTAAAAATAGACACATTTACACATTAAGAATGTCTATTATCTTCATATAAAGTTAAATTACACACAAACAGAGTCATTAATTACAAGGTGATATGAGGCTGACTGGCCTACAGCGAAGCATTTCAGAAACCCCAGAGGGATTCTGGGATTGAGGGTGGTGAAAATTAAACCCAGTGTGTTTACTTTTAACACACAGTCTCTCACACACTCCCTCGCACACACACACAGAAACAGACTCTGTTAGACACAAATCGTCTGCTTCATTGCACTCAGTGGTGGAAAATAACAAAATACTTTTACTTCAGTACGATTTTTACAGTGGATTCCAATTGTATGCTACTTCACACTTCTGTGTTGTGCTTTTAATTCTGGTATATTTATGTACATATCAATGTTGATGTGATCATTTAAGCTGTAAATTATTTTTCAGATAAACATCGAACATTGCTGGTGCATGCATTCGCCAACCAGACAGGTTTCAGTTTGCATCCATGTTTGTTCGGATTCATATTACAGATGTGGTGAAGGCTTTGAGGTGTGTAAGTTGGTCAGACTCGATGTATTTGTTCACATTTGGCCAATAAAGCTGATTCAGATAAGACAGAGCTGTAGCCATGACACTAGAAGATGCTTCAAATTGTAGAATGTGAACTCCTCATACACACCTTTAACCGAGCAGCACAGAAAACTAACACAACCTGCACAGTTTCAACATGAGCACCGAGAGCTTAATATGTAATCAATTCACTACCTGACCTAAAATGATAAAAGGACACATCTCCTCTACTGAGTCCTGCGACAGACTGGCGACCTGTCCAGGGTGTCCCCTGCCTGGGATAGGCTCCAGCACCCCCTGCGACCCTAGTGAGGATAAAGCGGTGTATAGAGAATGGATGGATGGATGGATCTCCTCTACTGTTCCTGAGTTGTAGCAATGAATGACGGCCACAATTGTGCTTTGAAGAACTTACGGTGTCACAGTAGAAGCTGGCCTTTGACCGTTTAGGTATAACATGTTGTCACTTATTCAGACGTGTGTAAAACTTGGTCATAATTAGCCTATGGATTATAGAGCTATGGCTGCAAATATGTTACGTGAGGTCATATATGAGTTATAATGAGTTGATCCTCAAGTCCAGCATTAAGTTTGTGGGATGACACAACAATTTATGGGATATTTTAGTTACCACAGTTTCTCTAGACTTATCTGATGGTGTCATTTAACTAACTTTAAGAGGCCTAAAGAGGTCAAATTATGTAATATTTAACAAAAATACATGCTATATAATGATATGTACTATAATTTATATTTGGTGTAGAAGAACTTTCTTCTTCCCTCTCCCTTTATTCATCTCAAGACCTCTCAGATTTTATCTTGTGAGCCTTTGAAAGGGGCCTGACCCACATGTTGGGAAACACTGAACTAATACAGCTTATATTGTTGCTGCTGTAACAATGTAAACTCCCCCTGGCATGGGGAGCAATAAAGGATTATTTAATCTTATCTTGTCTTATCAAAACTGGCGCACTCCACCTCCGTCAGCTCCAAAAGTAACAGTAAGTATCAGCAGTTTTCTAGTACTACATCTGCTGGGTCAATATATATAATTGAGGGATTTTTGAAATCCATGGGATAAGTTAAAAAAAAGTTTTTTATGCTCACTATGATCATGTTTTTACAAATTCCATAATCCTATATTATGGAAGCAATCCCTTATTAATAAAAAAAGACTAGATATCGCTAAAATATCAACTCAATGCTCATCCAAACTTAATAACAACCACCTTCTAATTAGGTAAACAATAATAAAATGAACTTATTAAAAATAGTTTGGATTGTGTTGTTTTTATTAAGTTGGCATAATCATGACAGATATTTCTTTTTTGGCAATATATCAAATTTTATATGGAAAATAAATTATATCTGTGTCTGAGAAATTATTTTCAACTACCCATTACAAAAACACCTCTCAAGGAAGTGTGTTAATTCCAGATCACATGACCTGCTCCACATGATGTCACTTCCTTGTGAAGAAAAGACTGGCAAGACTCCACTTTCTGAGTTATTTAATATAAAGTAGTGTGAGTCCAGTGTGGATTTATGGCATGTCAACAGGTTTACAACAATGTCTTGAGAAAGAACTTTCAATTTCAATTTTCTCAATTATATATATAATATTTAGAAGAATATTTCTGTAAAAATGCCATGTGGACTATGAGACAAAAAGCCCCGCAGTTATATATTGACCCTGCTGGTATTTGCACTGAAGTAAGACCCTGAATGCAGGTCTTCTACTTGTAATGGAAAATTGAAAAGTTAATGCATCGCTACTTTTTCTTCAGGAAAGGATCTGACTATTTCAGCCACGCCTGACTGAAGTGGAGTGAGTGTGAGTTATACCAGTAATTTAATGTTTCCTCTGAGTAACATGAAATGTAAAGCTGCAGCTGTAGTTTATGTATGGGAACCCTGACTGCACACAGAGATAGATACAGCCACACAGCACAGTGCTTTCTTGGTCGCCGCCTGGTTCGCTGCCTATTCAAATATTATTCCAGCCTGACATCAGGGTGCTGGAGCACACATCATAGCTCAGACATGCTGCAGTATCAGCAACTGTAGCGAGTGACACAATATTATCACATCGTGACACATTTGGGATGGATGTTCCTATAGCAGGAGCCGTCAGCTACAGCCAACTTCTTATAGTCAATCACAACATCACGGACTCAATATAATATGTAATCCACAGGGACAGACTAATGTGGAAAGTGCACGACGCCTACAAGCTGCAGGGGCTAAAAGTGCTGAGTAAACAGTCTATTTTCAGTGCCATATTATTGCATTATTAATCCATTCGTCATCCAAAAACACCAGATAAGATTGACTCCCAGGCCAACGTTCCCAAAGCGACTCCCAGCGCCGATCAACCCCATGTAAGAAAATTTAAAGCAAAGTCTGACTGACATCACGAATATCATTACAATTCAGTCATACTACACTGTTCATTAAGATCAGTTCTCATTGGTAGTATTGTGAACCAAATGGACAAGCTATTGACCCAAATTTGAGTGTGCGCATTTGTGTAGGTGTGTGAGCAACTGAACCAGCCAGAGCATCAGTAATTGGAAAGAATCTGACTGGCAGCGCAGCGAGACTGTGAGAAGAGAGCAGTGTGACTCATACTGCATGCTTGTGCCACACTAACTTCAGCTTATAAGGACAAAAGTCTGAGAGACGGGGAGAGAAATTTGGACCAAGACAGAAATCACCAAGAAAACACTCTGAGAGAGACAAAAACACAAAGACGGTTCAGACATTCAACTTTAGCCCCTGCAGGTATCTGAGTGAAAGAGGTAAAACGATTGACCAGTGCGGAGCTTTTCACCTGAACCAAGACCCACTTCTCAAATCCACAGCCTTACATGACATAACTATTGCAGGGAAAACCCAAAAGTATGTCTATGAGTGTTAATTCAGTCCGCTGGTATTATTGTGTTTGGTTACCGGGGCAGCAGATGTTTGATTGACAGGTAGGAGAAGGATGTTAAGGTAGGAGGGTCAACCTGAGACACATTTGTTATTACACAATAGACCTCAAAACTAACTAGCACTGATGACAGAGCATGTCCTTTTGGAAAACAGCTCAGTTCACATCATAGATAGAAATAATTAACAGACCAATTGTTCTTCTGTGATGGAAAGTGTTCTGGATGGAGCGTTTCTTTCTCTTCACTTGACTTGTCTATACTTTTAGTCTGTAAATTCTCCGATATTTTCTGCTCACTTGTCATCAATGACTGTATAAAATAAGTGGATGTTGACTTCAGGTCTGAAAAGTGAAACAAAGGTGGTAGTTACTCAAACCTGCATTCTATCTAATGATCGGCAGGGGGCGACTTCTCTGGCTGTATAGAAGTCTATGAGAAGATTCCTCAACTTCTCAACTGATTTACTACCAAAGCAAACATTTTGCTGACACGTTAATGGCCTCAATTCCCAATTTCAAGTCTTCTTCAACACAAAATAGTTTTCATTTTGTACATTATGATCCTGTTTAGATGTAAATGGGCGATAAAGCAGGTAATGCTTTAACATATGGGTCAATTTGTGCAACTTGTTTATTTACCAAATCGAATCAAATCAGAGGACTACTCGAACAAGACAGACGTCGGCTATAAATCACATTTCCCTCACACAGTTTGCTGAAAATACCCAAAAATAATAATATATATACTCATAAATAAACGATCACTCCATCATCAAGTGCTATTATACTACTTTTGAAACATTTAAATTCCAAAATAATCATCAACTTTACCTTTCGTGTGAAACATACATGTCTAAATGCATGAATCACGAATTCTACCAGATTATCTGTGAAATTCCACGTCAGTTCGGTTGAGCACGATTGTTGTCGCTGCTCTACTGAGTCATCAGAAATGGAGAGGGGTGAGGTGTGGAGCTGTGGAGGGATGATACACTGTGAAACATGGTAAGTCAGTGTGAAAGCTGATGATGTCCGCTGAGCAACATGTAGAGAGCACGTAGGAAAAAAGAAGGTGGCTTTTTTTTGTTGTTGTTAACAGATCATTCTTAGGGAAACTGCCATTCTGAGTCAGACTCTGTTTCATAACAGTTTCTTCTCGCAATAATAGCTGAAGAGGATTATGGTTCAATTACAGATATGTGAATATTTGGATTAATTACACAACAAAACATCATTTAGATGAAATGTATCTGTTTACAGGTCTTTAAAGCACACTGGTAGAGGCACATGTAGTATATGTTTGGCCGAACAACTATTAAGCATATTACTAATAAATTTTGTTCAGATACCAACTGATGTTCACTTAATTTTTCATAATCAAGTGCATGAATGACCAAATTAGCAAAGATGAACTTGCCAGCACTTTACACTAAACCTCCTTTATTATCAGCATGTTTGCATACTACCTTATAGTTGAACCACATGAACCAAAACTGTAGTAATTTTAGTATCTACTCTGGAATTACCATCCAAAAAACAGCATCACCTCTGTCAATCACCAGTGTACCTGTCTTCCTTCAGGCCCAAATCAACTCTGTCTGTGTGCCTGTTTCTGTCTCTGGGTGCTGAAAGCAGTGTGTCATGTTGCCGTGGAGATGAGAGGTGTGAATGGAGGCAGTTGTCGACATGACACCCCGGCTCAGAATTCCCTCCTCCTCCAGGAAGAAACAGAAGAGTCTTTCTCCCTCTCTTCCTCTCTGCTTGTTCTCTTCCCCCCTGAAATGTGTCACTCTTCTATCTTCTATCGCTCTGTAACCGCCACCGTTCTCTTTACTTCCTTTCATCCATCCTCACGACCTCCGTCACACACACACAGAAGCGCACACACCAGAGTGACCTCTGACCTTGGTGGAAATCTTAATTCTTCCCTACATGTCACCTTCAAACAATGAAGACAATTGCTTCCTTTTCTTACCCTACTGTGCCTCCATGGAGCCACCCGCGGGTGCACGGGGAGAAGTAGCACCCCACCACGGCGTGACGGAGCTCCTCTGCTGATGCCAAGCGTGCATGTTGGGAGGCGCAAGCTCGCTCAGCATCTCTGAAGCCCTGCAGGCCGGTGGAGTTCCTCAGGTCCAACACAAAAACTCGACCTGAGGGCAGGGAGAGAGAAATTAGTTAGAGGATTGCCAGAACTCATAAATCTGACTTTTTGCCTGCTGTACAACATGGGTGTTTCCAGATCATGGCACGATCTGTAGGAATAAGAGCTGTGAATAAAATCCGATCAATAAATGTGTTTTGACAGATATATTTGATGACAAATTAACTGAACATGGAGCCCCAAAAGAAACTGATGTTGGGAGAGTTACAGTATTTTAACAAATTGCATTTCTTCATGAAGTTCTTTGGCCCATATGAGATTTTTTGGAGCACATTTTTATTCAAATACATTTGGGCATGACTTGCTAAAAAGCCAGTCAATTGGTTCTTTCTTCAATTTGGTGCATAAGCATATAATAGCCTTAGAGCCTTATTGTGTCTGGTATGATACAGACATGTCATTGTATTAGAATACATATTTATATTATCAATTAACATATCTATCCTAGTTAAATCCTCTCATTATCACATAAATATAAGTTGCAAATAAATTACAAAATGTGATAGCACACAAGCGCCATGTAACCTGTGTTTCAATTAAGGATCATCAAGGATCACACTTGCATGTGAGTCTCTATAGGAGAGCTCAGCAGTCACGTTTAATGTGTGTGAGCATCTGTTTTCTCCACCTCCAGTGATGCTTAATTGACCACAGCTGTGATTTCATTTCAGCACAACAATGCATCATTACCTGGACAGAAACATTACACGAAAAGTGCTTTGATATATTAAGAATTGATTGTTCTAAATTCTTGGATAAAACCGAGACAACCGAGTCTGTGTTTCTTAAAGCTGGAATTAAAAGGTGACAAATCTGATGGAAGCTTTACGCACAGATTTGTTGGATGTAAAAGTGCTGTTTTCTGCACAGGTATTGACGTTATGATGTTAAATTTTGTTAGTGCGATGATAAATTTATGCTAAAGAAAGAAAAGTTTAAGCTGAGAGGCTCCATGACTTAAAAGCACAGATAACAAGGCAGGTGCCAAATATTTGCGCACGGATCCACCGCTGCGCTCTGGAACGCTTTTACGCATCACTAACTTCGAGAGAATAAAACTTTTTAATTTAATTTAAGAGTAACTTTATAATGAAAATCATAGTGTCGTTATGGCATCTATTTAGTATTCTAATTTTTAAAGTGTTTACTTACCATCTGCATTTACAACAGAGGTCACCACAAGACAAACCAGACATCCAAAGAGCAGAGCCTGAAGATTTTGGTTACAACGATCCAACATCTTTCTTTTCTCTCCCCACAAGTTTTTCTCCTGTCGACTTAAATTCACGTTTAGTGTTGGAAAACGTTTCCAAAAACTTCGAAATGTATTCACAAACTCGCAGGTCAAAGTGACGGCGGAGGACAAAACTTCTGCTATTTGCCTCCTGGTGGCAGAGGGTTGGATGAGCGGCTGGAAAGGTGTTCACAAGTGAGGATGTTAACGGAAAGAAAACGGCTGCAGCGGCTCAGGAGACAGGCGCAGTTTATCTCCTCCAAATAGTCGCAGTGGCAAGCAGATGGAGCACCTGTGTGAAAACTCGCGCGTCCCCGTTAGTAAATACGTCACGGCTCAAAATCTTGAGAGGAGGGTGGGCGAAGGACCACCGGACTGGTCCTTTACAGAGAAAAAAAGAAAAGAGAGAGAGAGAGGCACAGATAGAGACAGGCTAAAGTGCCTTACAGTTCTACCTGCTCATTCCCTGTGAGCCTAAGCCTTAAAAATATCCATCCGTGTGCATTTATTTTGCAGAGCTGCATTACTATTTATAGTCCATTTACCACCCAGTGGCTAATGAAGGACCTGAGGTTCAGTACACCCAAATGGAGCTTATCCTTTGAGAACAATAATCTTAATTAAGGTGATCTGTCCCCTCTATTGCAGGCCCAACTTCTCTATATTGGATATATTGGATGGTGTGTGTGTGTGTGTGTGTGTGTGTGTGTGTGTGTGTGTGTGTGTGTGTGTGTGTGTGTGTGTGTGTGTGTGTGTGTGTGTGTGTGAGTGAGTGGGTGGGTGTATAGGTGTCCCATTTGGCAAGAGAGATAAAGACCACAGCCCATATGGAGCTTTTTGGAGCATTCAGGCTTTGTTTCAGTATATCTGCATGTGAAGATAACAACCCACATACACACAGGAGCCACGCTGGTAAACCTAAATTTACATTACAAGCTGTGAAATGCTAAGAATAAAAGTTATCATGGTGTACGCATATGCTTTTCTAAAAAAAAAAGAAAAGAAATGCACAACACGCCACAGAACAAAGCGAATGTCCATTTTTTTCTGACTTGGACATTGATGTATGGACATAAACATCACGAGTGAGGACAGTGTTAGATTTACAGTATGACGGCTGTCCCCCTGTGAGTCAGTGTTGAAGGCTTTTTTTTTGCATCAACAAAAATCAATATATATTTTGAACCATGACAAATGAAAGGAACAGCCTGAATAAATGAGTGAAGAAACACAACAGATAGTGCAATTTAGAAATCAGGCACTGTGATATGTATAAAAGTGCAGAGCAGCAGATCCAGTTTGATTCTGATTTTATACTAAGTGGGAAAGATCTAAGAAACTTGGAAAGAGGGTTCACAGTTGGGGCACTGATGGCAGGAGCTTCAGTCACAAAGCTCAACTGGCTGGTGTTTCAATAACATTAACTAAACTGTGTTTGTATATATGGGAAAGACATCAAAAAACAGGGCGGTCGACATGAATGATGAAAGTCTATGCATTAGAGTCATATGAGAGGAGAAAGAAAGGAGCAGCTCCTCCTGGGGTGACTGAGAATGTCTCTGAAATGTTGTCATGATCCTGCTCTAGCCCCTGCCTTTCTTTCTCCTTCTTCCTCTTTTCTTCTTCCTGCCTGTCATCTGTCTCTTTTGCATTTCTTTCACTCATCCTGTCATCTCTCTCACTGTTGTCTCTCTCTCCTTGTCTTGTCGCTCTGCCTCCCTCTGTTTGTGTCTCTTGGTCTCTGCGTCTGTCTGCCTCCCTTGTCTCACTCACCTGCCTGCACTTTGCTGATTGCTGTAATGCATAACAGCTGCACTAATTAGTTCACTCCATTCACCTGTTCTCCATCTCAACTCCACCTATTTAAGCCTTGTGCTTTCATTCACTCCCTGCTGGATCATGGACCCACATGCCTTCATGGATTTTGCTTCCCCACTCTTCCGGGCTCAATAATGACAGAAATTCACATTTCAAGTGTGAGGAAGCTTCAGACAGTCTGGGACAGGAGCAATACATGTATAAAAGCAATTGAAATGAGATTTAAACTAAACAGGGATACAGATATTCCTAAAGGAGTGACACCTTTATTAAGGATTCACACTTACTCATCTATTATTGTCTCCTTTTCTCACATCCTGTTGTTTCCATTTTCATAATTTTCCGTGTTCCCTTCGTCCTACCGGAGTCACCTGTTCCGCTGTATTCTCACTTCAGTCCCCTCCCTAGTGTTTTTTTCCGTGTCAGTCAGTTTTTTCCACTCGTGCACCTCTCACACTTCCATGGTTGTCCCCTTCAGAGGGTCAGATGAGGATCCTGACTCATGAACAGGGGTTATTTGTGGAGAGTCGAGGGGTCGGACAGAAAAAGTGTGGAGGAGAGAGACATGATTCACACCTGCAGCATCTCAGAGAGGCTGGTGAGAATTATGTTTTCCTGCAGGTGTCCAGGAGGGGCTCAGCGAGGGGACAGACATCCCATCCAGACATCACACCGGCGTGTAATCTCACAGGACTTCCAGTACACACCCATTAGACAGTCTGTGCTGCAGAAGTAAGCACACACACACACACATGTACCCACAAATATAGAACCACAAGATTGCTCTGAGTATGTGCGAGACCAGTGACTTCCCATGTGAGACATGTCCTGTCAGAATGAGGTGTAGTGCAGGTGTGTGACTGACTCAGAGGAAATCACTGGTCATAATGGTGGAGGGAGGCATGGCTTTGTCTCCATGGCAACAGCCTCCCCAAAACGTCAGTGAGGGGTGGGGTCCAGACACAAACAAACGTGTTTTAAGGAAAAGCGATTGATTGTGTGTGTGTCTTGCAGAACAATGACATATCAGATTTTAGCTTTATAGCAAAGCATTTTTCACAACAACCTAAGGGTTTTTGGAGAGTTTGTTTTACTTAACCCTCCTGTTGTCTTCACTTATGGGCACCAAAAGATATTGTTTCCTTGTCTGAAAAAAATCCAAAAATTCAGCAAAAAAATTCCCCAAATTTCTGAAAATGTACAAAACCTGAAAATCAGAAGAAGAAAAAAAATTCCAAAAAAATCCTTAAAAATTTCCCTTATTTTAAAAAAATCCCCAAATTTGGCAAGAGAATTCTTGTAAATATTTTCAAAAAATTAGTAAAAATCTTCCAAAAAAATCCTAAAAATATCTAAAATGATTACATATATATCAGTAAAACTTCTAATATTTTCTTTAAGAGCATTCACAAAAAAACAACCAAAATCCAGCAAAATTCTCAGGATTTTGGTTCGTTTTGTTGTGAATGTTCTTAAGAAACATTTTTTTAACATTTCTTTTTTCCACCCAAAATATTCAAAAAAATTTCCATAAATGATGAAAATGTGGAAATCAGAAGTTTCACTGAAAACGTTTTTTTTTTTCTCCACATAGAATGAACATAAAACAGAATGAGGCAATATTACAGATTATGGCAAAACTTCAACATTCCAAACATATATGTGAATATGCAGGATGATGCAAAGAACAGTAAAGTATTCAGCCTCATAATAATGTTGTAAACATACTGTACCAACAGCTCAGGTACACGTTTAATTTTAGAGGCTATAGAAACACTGTGTGCATGACAGACACGACCCTGCTTAACATTAATGCAGTCAGTGCGATCATCAGGACACATTCAACACGGAGCTGCCAGCCACAGCTGAGTCAGGATGAGAAGGGCGTGGAGCTATTCAGAGAACACAGTTCATTAATTAGGCTGTTGATGACGGATTGTTAATTACCAGGCAAAGCAGTGGGAAGGGGTGGCACAAGGATAAAAATGTGGTGCATGCAGAGGAAAGACAAACCAAATGAAATGTCTGTTTTCATAGCAGAACACAAACACCAGCTGTTTGTCTGAGTCAGTCTGTTACATCTGTATGTTGTACAGAGGTATAGAGCGCAAGAAATGATTTCTATACAGTGACGTGCAAAAGTATTGGCCATCCCACATACCGTAAATCTTCTATGGTTTTATTTGCCACACTGAAATGTTTCAGATCATTACACACATTTTAATGAAAGACAAAGTTAACCCAAGAAAACATGAATCAAATTAATTTGGCAGGTGTGTGAGGAAGGACAACAGGACCAGACCAGCTTAATAGACAATTAAGCCATTGTCCAATCAGAGACCACTACAATCTGTTGCTCTGCAGAGCAGACCTCTGGTGTGTGCTGGGACTGTTCAGACGTACATTTGGTGTGGGCTGTCACTTTGCTCTGTGTGTGTGCATTTTACAGGTAGGTTGAAAATGTTCTTTAAGTTCATAATGATAGTTGCTGTTGCATGTTTACATAGTTTTGTGTACTTATTGTTTGCTTCTTTCTATGTGTTTCTCATTTATAGAACCACACATAGAGATGCTTTGTTGTGAAAAGAGAGAAAAAAGGAACACCTTGTCTTGCGTTCTGACCGATGCCTCCCCGGCAGCCACAACCCAATTGCTCGGTGAAAATTTATACAGAAAATTTATATAAGTTTCCAATAAATCTTTAATAAACCATTGTTTAAAAATGGCGTTTTGTGGTTTTAATTTTCAGTAAATACGAATATAAGTTTGATGATCTGGAACACTGAATTGTGAGAAATACACAAAAATAGAAGATTTCCGTAGGAGGGCAAACACTGAAGCTGTTAATGATTAAAACTATTACATGTCTGTGTTTTTCTGAAGAGAGAGAATTCTTGTCTGTTTTTCTTCCACTTTTTTAATATTTCTGATTTTGTTACTAAAAGTTGTATTTAATTCTATAATTTTGTTTGCTGATTGTTAATGTTGTTGTTTGTGTCGCTGGTTTGACAATTGTGCCACCCCACCTTGTGTGTGATAAAGACAACTCTCACACAATGCAGAAAAAACTTTAATAAAGTATAAAAAGTCAGCAGAGAAGAGAACAGAAGGCCAAACCTGATGCTGCCACACACACAAAAATCCATAAAAAGGTCTGACATTTCTGTTCTCCACTAACATTCCTCACTTTTCCTCACAGCTGGATAAGAACAAACCTTTCCAAAAAAACATCTATGGGACAAAATCCTTTTAATAAGGTGCAGAAAGAAAATGGCAGGCCCAAAATGTCAGGGCCTTCAAAGACTGCATACCTCCTCTAACAAGCTGCACCAATCAAATGGTTCTGATTAAATTCCTGTAAGCTCAGGATTAAAGTTTGTCTCCTGGGACCACGAAGCTGAAGCAGCTAACATTAACATAGACATTATTCACTATTTTCTTTTACACCTGAGCTTTTATCTACGGTGACATTTACATTTTTATTCTGGGAAAAAAAATATCATTTTACTTTACAGTACAGATGCTGTCGTGGTCACCACACTTTTAAAAGCAACTCAAAGTCAACACCACTTGATTCAATGTGTGGTTACAAGATAAAACATTAAATGTAGTGATTTAGATAAACCATTGGACATTGTTTTAGTGCGCTGAGTTGACACAGTAATGTTGATATTTCAATCAATTTAATATTATGTGTAATTTAAACTCAAATGTTTGCATTTGCTGAATTTAAGCTTAATTTAAATTGAGGCAACTTAATAAAATGAGCTTGATAACTTCATTTTTCTTCACCTTGAGATCAGGATGTCAAGTCCCCTCCACTAATTACACTTGAGCAACTTAATATTTTACATTTTACTGACTTAAAAATTTATTTAAACTACATAATAATGGCATTTAAATATATAACACTTAAATAGAAATCAAATAACATGGAAATGCCACTTGGAACAACTTACTTTTCTGTGTAAGCACATAAAAAACTGTGTTTATGCTAATAATATTACCAAAGTTGTAATTAAAAACACCTACAATTGCAGAAGAAAAGCTCATTCTCTCAACTCAGTGGAGTTTGTTGGCTGAACATAATTTCTTAAAAGTTGTTACAACTCAAAAGAATTGATGCAAATCGTTCGATTTTTTGTTGTTGTTGAGTCCAAACATGATTTTTTAGAGTGCAGGATAATATTTTCTGTCCTGTCATGCTCTTGGAAGTGCAAGTGAAAGTTCTTCTTGCAAAAATGTGAAGGTATTTCCTACAAACTTTACTTAAAGCATTTAAATGAACCATTATTTGTGTTATTATGCGCAACATTAACTGTAATGGACTATAAATGATAATTGCTGTATGTGTATGTTAATTTACTAATACCTCTTCAAATCCAAAGATAATGTGGTATTTATATCTCACTTAATTACAGATTCTTTGTAGGTTCATTGTTGTATTATTTTATGTTTTTGTTTTTCATAAAAATATGTGATAGAGTGTGATTGACTGCTACAGACTCAATTATCTGAGAGTTTATTATTTTAAGAAAAACCTTTTTGAAAAGTGTAATCCTGTCCTTTTTGTTGCTAATACTTGCTACTCATAGTCAAATTTGTAACAGACTGGGCTGTTTTTACTTTTACTAAAATAGTAGATTCATAGCTGGTTGTTTAATTAACATTTCTGACACATTCACTTTTAAACCACATTTTAATGTTGTCATTTGTTGGGGGTAAAATATGCTGTTTGGTAGTTTAACCTACATTAATGTACCATTCTAGAGTCATCATGTGCTATTTCTGTAAAACCTAAAGTTGTCTGCAGAGGTGGAGGAATAATTTACATCCCGTAATTAAGTAAAAATGCAAATACCACAGTGGAGAAATGCATTGTTACAAGTAAATGCCATTCATTTTTTCAATGCAAAACTATAACTAGAAAACATATGCAAGGAATAAAAGCATAATAAAGGAAACAAAAGATTACAATTATTGTTGTATTGTTGGAGCTGCTAAAGGCGATTTAACCTTATATTATTTATCTGCCGCGTAGCTTGCGGTGTAATAAATTTATAACATATGATAGTATATGTGGTATTGTTAAACTAAATATCCAAAGTATCTGATTAAAGTTCAGCCGGATAAATGTAGTGGAGTAAAAAGTAGAATATTTCCCTCTGAATTTCTATAGAGTAGAAGTATAAGATAACATAAAAATATCATACTTAGGTAAAGTACTTAAGTAAAAGTACTTAGTTACTTTCAACCACTTGTTTGAAAGATATGGAGTTAAAAGTACTTTTTTTTTTTCATTCAGAGGAAGCAAAAAAGAAGCATAAAATGTGAATACTCAATTTCCCTGTTTGGGCCTATTTGATTCCATGTCTCATCCTATTTCCACTAAGTTCTGCTGTAAAACAAGACCCTGATATTGCGATTCTTGTAAGAACACTGGATGAAGTGAGATGAGGTTGCATGAGGGCGTCCTCTAGCTGCTGACATGGAGAACACGCACAAAGATATTTAGTCCAAGATCTGTAACTCAAACTCCAGTCTGTCTGCAGCCCTGTCTGCTAAACCTGCAACTGAACAAGCATTAGGCTGTTTTATTAAAGTAAAATCAGCGGCAAAATTATCTGTAAATCTATTCCATCACTCTTAAAAGCAACGCTTTTAAATCCTAGTGAGTAAAAGTACAGAAGTGTAATCAGAAATATAAGATATGAAAAGGATTATGTAGAGGAAATTTATTGAGAGTTTAATTTTGTCATCAGATCGGTCAATATAATGGGGAGATTTCAGATTATAGTACAATTTTAAATACATTAGGACTCTTAAAGGGAGTTAAACAGCCTGCCAGTACATTAACAATATCACCTCATTTGTAGATTATTCATTGATTTAATTAAAATAGTCTTTTAGTCCAGCATAAGAGTATTAATAAAACTCAAATGCGGACAGAAATATATCTGTAGGCTGCCCAACGCTCTATAAAGTAGATAAATCTCTATGATTAATAATACTGTCTGGTCATAACTTCACGATTTAATTTAGTCAGAAAAAAATCATATTTCATATCATTTAAGAATTAAATTACTCAGGTTTATTAACAACTTAAATAACACTGCAGCTTTAATATTTAAGCTCATTGGGTTCATTTATAATGTCAGTTTAAAGCTACTAATGGAAAGCACTTTGGCTCAACAGCTTTATTCTGGAGAAGCTTAAGTGACAATAATTGTACAATATATGCATATATAAAACACTAAATGAGAAATAAGGTCTTTAGTTGGCCTTTTATTGCTTCACTGGTAATACTGGTGCATTTGAACTCAAATAAGTACACTAAAAAAGTCACCACAGTCACATAATACCACACTGCATTGCATGTTTTCAGTATGTGAGGCGACCTGAGATGACTCTTGTTGTGAACTGCTGCTTTATAAACTGAACTCAGTTGAACTGGATACAGGAGTTTTTGAACAACATCTTTTTGATCTTTGACTCCTAGCACTGTTTAATTTTCATGTCGTTCCAAAATACCTTAATTACATGTTACTGATTCATCTGTGCTGCATTATGGTTTTGTGGTTTTTATGGTTTTTTTGGTTTTGTAGTAACCAAATTGTACTGTTTTGTTTAATCATGCTGATGGAAAGCACTCTGGTCTTCTTTTATGTTGCTGTAAAGTCCTCTATTAATAAATTTTGATTGATTGATTGATTGATCTTTATTTCTAAAAGAACCATTTTACAGCCATTTACATTCCCAGTTTTGCTTCGCAGAAGAGCATGCAATGGCTGTGAGAAACCGTGAAAATAAAAATAATTAAAAACAAGTACAGATATGATGAAGAAGAAACTAACAGATAGTAATCCATTGTTCTTAACATGCTATTGAAACTTATTATGTCCTTGGATTTAAAAAAAATGGTAAAAGAGGAAAAGAAAGCAACCAAACAGTTAAATAATTCCAAATTTCAAATTGTTGTTTTCAAGAAAATATCAAACAAACTCATGGTTTATGAGCTATTCTTCTGGTATATTCTCTGTTATGTACATATTTTCAACTCTTAAAAACAAGTCAGTCTTTTCTAGTCTTACCAAATGTGTAATAGTTGGTAATGTGGCGTCAATTTCTGCTCATTTTTGTAATAATTATGCTCTTTTGATAACAGGTCAAGTAAAAAAAACAAACAAACTGGTGTCTAAGGCAACTATTTTAGAAATATTCTTCTCACATGTAACTGACCTCTTCCCCAGATGCTTTTATTTTATCTCCACTGCCAAACACAATAAAAAAAAGCCTGCAGGTCTTATCCTTTTTCATTTTTTTGTGTCTGTTTCCACCTCTCCCACCAGTTTACATAACGCAGGAATGCCAGAGCAGTCGGTCCAGGTTGTTTTGGGTGTGTGAGTCTGCAGATTGAAGCCCACAATGTGGCCACAGTTACACATCTCCACTGTGGGCAAACTCTTGGATCGTGGATCTGGCGCTCACAGATGCGAGTGTTTCCTTCCCCCCCTCCTCCTTTTAATCGGAGGTTCGTGTCAGGTCACGTCCCGGTGCCGTCCCGGGCCGCGCCTGCTGCGGCGTTCGTGCACACGAATGCGCCTTTTCGGTGGCGATTTCCCCCGAATCTTCGCAAGAGCCCACAATCAAAACAAATCGACCACGCGTGCTTTTCCCGCAGCAATGACGTCACGTGGGCCCTCCCCCTTCTCCCCGCAAGTGAAGTGAAAACAGTGAAGGAAGGAAAAGCGCTCGTGTCAGCCGCCATACGCGCGTTTGATGCGTAAAATACGCGGCGGGGGAGCGAGGGGGCACGTTAATCTGGCGTTTCTCGTGTGTTTTTGCGGCACATTTTCGGGAGGTTTTTTTGTGTGTGTGTGTGTGTGGAGGGGGGACAGCTGACTGGAGCGATGAGGGGAGAGGCGGAAGTGAAGTCACTTGACAGACCGTCCATGTTATTATTGTTATTTTGGTAGCTCCTGTGATGAGACGGGCTGGGGAGCCGCTGGTCTCCGAGACAACGAGCGCAACCGCAGGCCGCCCCGGACCGACACCACCCTCACCGCCGCTGACCCGGAGACAGGAGCCTCGCTGGCGGCTGGGGAGGGCGGGAGGGAGGGTGTGAAGACCCAGCTTTCGGCTCGGCTCCTTCCACTCCCCGACCGACCAAAAATAAAACGGCGACAAAAGCAATAATCGGCTGGTGTCTGCGCGGTGAGTGAGCGAAGGGACGAGCCGCCGCAGACATGAACGGGATCACCAAGGGCCGGTTCGAGGTAATGACCGAGGGAGTGGACCGGCAACGGTTAAAACTGTTTGTTTCTAGTAGACGTGGGAGTCGTGGGCTTGTATAAGCAAACTGTATGCGTGTGTTTGTGTGTGTTTGTATGTGTGCGTTCGTGCGCTCTGCTCCTAATTTTACATGCAGTCAAGAGCTGAGGCGTTTTTTGTTGGTCAAGGATAATCCGAAATCCTGTTGTTGTCCTGCCGCACCAGTAGACAGCGACAACATGGAGCTCAGGACTGCGGGACAGGAGGAGGGCTGTGGCTGAGCATAGTCAATATATCAGGGCCGAGGCTGGCTGCCACTGTCGCCTGAGGTTACAGGCTTTCAGGGGAGGAGGAGGAGGAGGGGATGCAGATGGAGAGTAATGTTGTAAACACAAGCATTTGTAGCAGGGTTCTATTCATTTGGCTGGAAGAACCCTCCTGACACCTCCAGTGATACCTGACAGGTGCCACAGGAGCTTTTGGTATCTCCTTCACCACTCTCTGTCCTTTTGTGTTCAAGGAATAGGCAGCGGCACAGTTCATAATGTCAGATAACTCCATATTTCCATCATGTTTGGATAGGCATATGCACGTCAGCTCTCTTGTCTGATGCAAAAGTAGCAAATCATACAAGTTTTGAGCAATTTCAAGTGTTTGTAGTTGTATTTATGAGTAAAGAATGACAGCAAGAGTGGTATAAATGAGCTTATAATGGAGGTAATGTGAGAAACTCCATATTTCCATTATAAAAAAATGGTAAACAAACACCTTTTCATGAATGCAAACTCTTTTGTCTTATGTAAAATGAGCAAATATGAGCAACTTCAAATGTTTGTAGTTGTATTTATGAGTGAATAATGTCAAAAAAAGTGGTACAAATGAGCTTATAATGGAGGCAATGTAACAAACTTACTATTTCCATGATATTTTTGCGCAAAAGTGGGAAACATACACCCCTTCATGCATGTCAGCTCTTTTTTCTGGTGTAGACGTAGCAAATATTACCAATTTTGAGCAATTTTAAGTGTTTCTAGTTGTATTTATGAGTAAATAATATCGGCAAAAGCGCTAAAAATGAGCTTATAATGGATGCAATGTAAGAAACTGCATATTTCCATTATATTTTTACTTGGAAGTAGGAAACATACACACTTTCATGAATGCCAGCGCTTTAGTCTGAAGTAAAAGTAGCAAATATTCAAAGTTTTGAGCAATTTGAAGTGATTCTAGTTGTATTTAGGAGTAAATATTGGAGGAAAAAGTGGTCAAAACTAGCTTATAATGGAGGCAATGTGAGAGACTCCATTTTTCCGTTGTAATTTTGGCAGGAAAGTGGCAATCACACGACTGTTCATGCATGTCGGGTTATTTGTTTTATGTAAAACTAGCCAATATTTCAACTTTCAAGCAGTGTGAGTTTTTTTATAGTTGCATTCATAAGTAACTAATGCGGTGTCAGCAAAAGCATCGACAATGAGCTTATAATGGAGGCAATGTAAGTGACTCCATATTTCCATGGTAATTTTTGCAGGTGGTAAACAGACGTCTTTTTTTGCATGTCAGCTCATTTGTTGTATGTAAAAGTAGCAGATGATTCTAGTTTCATGCTATTTGAATGGTAAAATGTAGTAAATAATGTCAGAAAAAGTAGTAAAAATGAGCATATGATGCAAGTGACACCTGATGCACGTGTGCAGTGGCATAATTTCATTCATAATCTTGTTTTTATAAGAGCCCATTGTGATTGTATCGTCTTTCTCAGTAATGACAGTTGTCATATCAGTGTTGCAGGGTAGAAAGTAGTAATATGTGGGCTCTATTAGGTACCTCAGACCTGCACTGAAGTCCAATATTTGCAGTTTTACAGATCCATAGTTCAGTTATGCATAATATCTGTGCTATAATAGTCACCATGTCCTCCTGTGTCTGCTTTTTCCTCATGCCTGCCTCTCATTCAACCTCATCCAACTGGTTCCTCGACCCTCCAGATGTGAGCATCTCGGATATTACTCAAAACATCGTTGAGATTCCTTTCAGGGTTGGACTTGATGCTACTTGACTCTCCGCAGTCAGGTGTTCGCCGTAGTACGACCGTCTACGTGCGAGTGAGTCAGAGCAGAAGGTGTTAGCGGTGCTGATGTGTGTGTTGCCATGTCGGTGGATTTCTCAACAGCGCCCTAAGCCTCTTAGATGAAAACCAGTGTATGGTGGAAACAAAGCTGGTGTGTGTCACACTGAGAGGAAGGGAGGAGATGAGGACTTGTAGCCTGAGATGATGCTTCACAATCAACACCTGCCACGAGCGCCTTGTAGTTGTTGCATGGCAGGCCCGAAATTGAACGCGTGACCCAGATCTAATTTCCTCCTAGCTGCTTTAATGTGGCAAAGCAACTGAGCCGTGCCAGTTGATAAAACAGGTTTGCGTGAGTTGTACACTGTCTAGGAATAGGAAGAGTGTGACAACGGGGAGGAGCTCCCTGCTTGGGAATGCTGCTCTTCTGGCAGTGGGAACGAGGGCAGCAGAATGTTGAGGTGATAACTTTAAGGAGACGGGCATACCAGTGGGGCTTTGATGGCATCGTAATTCAAACAGAGAGTCCGTGCTTTTCCTCGACTTAGATGACGTGTCAAATGTCATCAGTGGTTTTTGATGACTAAATCCATTTGGACCAACGAATGGATCGCTTGTTTCAGCAGTGAGCTCAGATTTGTGAAGCTAAATTTAATCGCTCGCAGTGAGTCTGGAGGGAACCAAACTAGATCTCATTACACAAAATAAGTTAAATCGTGTTTACAAGCTCAAACCACGTGGAAATGTGTTTTTCTGGGTTTCATCCTGGTCTGTCTCTGTTGCTGGTGTCTGTTGAAGGAGAGGTCAAAGGTGGCTGATGTGTTACAGAGGCGCTTTGGAATTAAAATTAGTCCGAAATCCTAAATCAGAGCAAATGTCCTGACAGCGGACAAGTTAAGTTCTGTTCCTACGATTCGGTACAATACACTTTACTCAGTGGACACAGCCGAGAGTGTGATAATGCATTATTCAATACAAGTGTGTGTGCGGGGACCAGTGATGGAGAAAGGTTTAACTATATCCTCGAGCTATTATTGGATATAGCTAATCAATAGGTTCCAGATCGGATTCACAACCGCTTTCCTGGCTGGTGCTGTTACCTGAGCAGAGATGATAAATTTCAAACCAGCCTGGTTAATGTTTTGCACGTCCTCGACTGAACCAGCTCCCTCTCTATTGTCTTTTTACCTCGCTTACCCTTTACGTCCTCGCCTCCCCTCCTTCCACTCTGATTGTAATGACTTTTATGCGTGTTTTTCCAGATGATGTTGCGCAATTTCTTTGTTTGCCTTTTGTCTCCTCTTCTCGATTCTCCTGCCTGCTCTATCGAGGAGGTTGCATCCGTCGTGGAGCTGGAATCAACCTCCCCTCGCTCCCCCTTTTTTTTTTGTGCCGTCACATTTTTTCGGTGCTTGAAACAGCGGGAGTCCCCCCCTTCTCATTAGATACAGTTTCTGACTCTTTGAGGATACAAGTGCATCGCTGGCAGGATGCGTGTCTGCAGAGGCACAGCGAATGTGGGTGTTTGCCGTAATTTAAATTCATGGCTGAATACGGCCCACCTGATCTAGAATGTTCTGCCTCTGTTCTTCACACACAGAGGTCTGACTTGAGTCACCTGCCAGTGTGTAAGTGTGTGTTACTGCGTGTGTGTGTGTGTGTGTGTGTGTGTGTGTGTTGTGTGTCCCACTCAGCAGATGGCCAGACATCCAGTGAGTAGACTAATTGAGATAAGCATGCCAACAAGCTGACCAGGCTAACAGAATTATAAGCTTGTAAAGGAGGGGACATGGGAAACCAAACGCAGCTCTGCCGTGTTTATTAGCATAGCATAAGGAAGTGATAGCTTCATTTCTCAGCAGCGACAGTAAACACAGAGCAAGGGGCTGTTTTTGCTGCATACGTTGTGAGTTAGGGCTGTGAAATAATGTCAGCTTGGTTTGGTTCTGTTTGCCGTAGTGATCCTGAGCCGGTGATGGATCTTTCTGCCTCGCTGCTGCCTCCCAAACACACTCACTGTTTGCTGTTTATCTTGTGTCTCGGCAGGTGTTCTCAAACAGCGATGAAGCCCCCATTAACAAGAAGCTCCCCAAAGAGCTTCTTCTTAGGTAAGACTCATAATGCAGAAGCTCCATCATCCATAAACACATAACACAACATACCAGCAGGGAGAAGGGCTTAGGTCGGGGTTACTCATTAGCTGAAGCAGCCTTGAACTGTATGTGTTTGTGTAGTCGCTAGTTGTGTGTTTTTGTATGGTGTATGTCAGCCGCTAGACTGAAATGAGGCTCTGTTAACTGTGTGACCTACAGACCAATATTTTGTCCCACAGCAGCTGCACATGACCCAGAAATCTGACATCACACTCACCCGTGTTCATCCTCCACACTGATTTATACGTGGATCTTCTTCTCCAGTGTGTGTTTGCTTGTATGTTGGAAAAAGGGGATGCACCTCCTGCACACACCTCTGCTGACACACAGTGGGTGTTTGTGTGTCTGTGTGTGAAACACTCCTGGGCCTATGCAAACTGTATGTCTGTGTATGTGGGCTATAAATAGCTTGTCTTAGCTGGTGGGGAATTCCGCAGTGCTGTGCTCTTCTGCTGCTCCATCTGCACTCTACAGAGACCCACCAGTTTACCCATTATAACCAGCAGGCTTTCACTGGTGGACAGAAAAACACACACGCATGCACTTGCCGGCTACAGCACATGACCTACTGTCACATGTGTCATGTTGAGAGAGTTACACAACATGAGCAGTGACTGAAAGTCATTGTGAAGGCAGTAAATCTTGTTTTTAGACCATGGAAAGTGGGTTGACAGGAGCTTTTTTTGATTTTGTTTTCGAAGCATTTTATTAAATCCTGCCACTAAATTACAAAATGAGGTACGCTATGTTGCCTCTTCAGGACTGTATGTGGATTTTTAAACATGGAAAAATCAAGAATCACATGTGTTAGATGCTAAATTCACCTGTGGACTCACTGGGACCAATCTATTAAGTTCCTACGTCAGACTGATTGGTTCCAGATTTTTTTAAATCTCTTTAGATCTTAATAGTAAAAGTATTTCAACTTCCTTTCATTATTTAATAATCTGGCTGACTTTTGTGATTAGTTATTTTGTCTGTATAATACAGAAGGTGGTTGTTTTATTCAACCAAAAGTCAAAAACCTAAAGATATAGACATAAGATAAGTACTGAATCCTCTTGTTTGAGAAGCTGAAACCAGAGAATATTTACCACTTCTGCTTAAAAGATTGCTTAATTGACTTTTTAATTATGAAAATAGCTGATAATTATGTGATTAATTAATCAACTCGCCAATAAAAGAGGCCAACACAGTCTGAAAGGTTCAAAGGAGAGACTCCATCTTCGTATCAGCTCAAAGATAGCCTAGCCGCGCTAGACCCATGTTCTAAAGGCACAAGGGTCTAGGGTCGCTCGACAGGGAGGGAGGCGGGCTAAAAGGTCGCTAAAAGGTCAAATCACTCTGCAGCAATTGGGTAGGTATACAACCAATCAGCACAACGAAAAGGCTGACGGAGTTCCTAGAGCGCTGGCGGATTGTGGCGAAGTCCCATTAGCTTCCCAACCAGCGGAGCCAACTGGTATATTAAGGATTTGCCATATCCCGTCGGCATAAGTCCAAATACGTCTTTCTTCTCAATGAAACACTTCAGTGCCGTCCTTTGTTTATCTTTCAAGTTGAATTTTAGCTTCAAATCTTTAAGGGCTGTGGCCAAAGCCGAGTCGAAAGATAACTGTTTATTGTGCGCCGGTTGTTTCTGTCAGAATCGTCACGCCTCTGTCGTCACTTAGTTACGCCCGCCTTCTGACTCTACACTTCATGGTGATTGGTCCGGCCAGTTTTAGGAGAATCCAGCCTCGAGCCTTATGGAGGGTAACTAGACCCACCCTGGCAGAGAATTAAATTCGTTGCCGTGGGTTGTCTAGCGTGGCTAGGCTAGCTTAAAGATATAGTAACTGCGTTGAGGAATTGCTTTGTTTTATTTTAAGGTGTCACTAGTGAGAAAACTGACTTTCTTCTATTCTAAAATGATATGAGAAAGTTCAGCAAAGTTCTTGTAGTGCTTTCAGCTGAAAGTTTTTTTATTTAGTTCTTCTTTTGAAGATTTTCTTCCATCCATTATGTCCAAACATTCTTAAAACATTTCCTGAACATTACATCAGGAATGTAAAGCCTTTGTTATCATGTTATCAAGATATAACACGTGTTGCAGGTGAAATGTTCCGTCTTTGTCAGCACATCACATTACAGTAACGTTCTATATAAAACGTAGTGTCGTGTGATGCCTTGATAACATCTAAAAAACATGTTTTAAATGTGAGCTTGTTTTCTGACAATATCCTCCAAGCATCCTGTGATAAAACAGTATGTCTTCGTTAGCTTTTGACTGAATACGACCATTATTTGAAATGACAATGATTGCTAAGATGAACATTAGATTTTCCTTTAAACGCTATTAAAACTTGTTAACTAGTGTTGCACTGTTGTAGCTGGGTGAGGAACAGGACTGTTACTTGATTACTATATTAATTTGATTAATTAGTGTTCTCATTAGCATTACAGCTTACACACGTGGACAAAATTGTTGGTACCCCTCAGTTAAAGAAGGAAAAACCCACAATTCTCACTGAAATCACTTGAAACTCACAAAAGTAACAATAAATAAAAATTTATTGAAAATTAAATAATCAAAAACAGCCATTACTTTTGAATTGTTGATTAACATAATTATTTAAAAAAACAAACTAATGAAACAGGCCTGGACAAAAATGATGGTACCTCTATAAAAGATTGAAAACTATTTGACCAGAGTGACATGATTAACTCAGGTGTGTCATTTAATTGACATCACAGGTGTTTCCAAACTCATAATCAGTCAGTCTGCCTATTTAAAGGGAGACAAGTAGTCACCCTGCTGTTTGGTGAAAAGGTGTGTACCACACTGAACATGGACAACAGAAAGCGAAGGAGAGAATTGTCCCAGGACATCCGAAAAAAAATTATAGACAAACATCTTAAAGGTAAAGGCTATAAGACCATCTCTAAACAGCTTGAAGTTCCTGTGACAACAGTGGCTTCTTATTATTCAGAAGTTCAAGACCCACGGGACAGTAGCCAACCTCCCTGGACGTGGCCGCAAGAGGAAAATTGATGAGAAATTGAAGAGACGGATCGTTCGAATTGTATCCAAAGAGCCCAGAGCAACCTCCAAAGAAATTAAAGGTGAACTCCAAGGCCAAGGTACATCAGTGTCAGATCGCACCATTCGTCGTTGTTTGAGCCAAAGTGGACTTCATGGGAGACGACCAAGGAGGACACCACTGCTGAAAAAAACTCATAAAAAAGCGAGACTGGAATTTGCAAAAATGCATGTTGACAAGCCACAAAGCTTCTGGGAGAATGTCCTTTGGACAGATGAGACCAAACTGGAGCTTTTTGGTAAGGCACATCAACTCTATGTTCATAGACTCAAAAACCAAGCATACGAAGAAAAGAACACTGTCCCTACGGTGAAACATGGAGGAGGCTCAGTAATGTTTTGGGGCTGCTTTGCTGCATCTGGCACAGGGTGTCTTGAAAGTGTGCAAGGTACGATGAAATCTGAAGACTATCAAGGCATTCTGGAGAGAAATGTGCTGCCTAGTGTCAGAAAGCTTGGTCTCAGTCGCAGGTCATGGGTCTTCCAACAGGACAACGATCCAAAACACACAGCCAAAAACACCCAAGAATGGCTGAGAGAAAAGCGTTGGACTATTCTAAAGTGGCCTTCTATGAGCCCAGATCTGAATCCCATTGAACATATGTGGAAGGAGCTGAAACATGCCATTTGGAGAAGACACCCATCAAACCTGAGACAACTGGAGCTGTTTGCTCATGAGGAGTGGGCCAAAATACCTGTTGACAGCTGCAGAACGCTCATTGACAAATACAGAAATCGTTTAATTGCAGTGATTGCCTCAAAAGGTTGTGCAACAAAATATTAAGTTATGGGTACCATCATTTTTGTCCAGCCCTATTTCATTAGTTTGTTTTTTTAAATAATTATGTTAATCAACAATTCAAAAGTGATGGCTGATTTTGATTATTTAATTTTCAATAATTTTTTATTTATTGTTACTTTTGTGAGTTTCAAGTGATTTCAGTGAGAATTGTGGGTTTTTCCTTCTTTAACTGAGGGGTACCAACAATTTTGTCCACGTGTGTATGTTCCACACATCACTGTGAGCAAACCAGATTGCTCCACTGGTTTTTTCGCTTTGCTGCCTCCCAGCCGGTTCATTGTAAACAGCTGTTATCTGAGCCGGTGCAGTGACGACGTTAACTGTGAGAACTCAGCCCTGATCTACAAGAACCTCGTCTGTCAGAAAAGGCCTCGGAGAGAGTTCAGGGTCCTCCTTACCGGGAAGCACTGACTCAGCAGCCTCCCAACCAACACCCAAATTCATGTCTGACTTGTTACTATGGCAACCAGCCCCAGACTCTTGGTGGCGGCTCGACTCCGTTTTGTCTGGCCATGCTCAAAGGGGCCGCATGTACATTTTTGACAACAAATGGGACTATGCCCTGTTAATATCCTTTTATGTACCTTGTCTGGAAAAAGGCACACCCAGGCAGGATGTGACAGAGCAATTACTAATAAGCTATTAACTTATTTTTATGTGTGTGTGTGTGAGTTCAGAAGCAGCATTCTTGTGTGTAGTAAACTGAAAAACATGCATCACACATGATGCTGTTGCTCTGAATTCTCTTCCTTCCTGTTGTCTTGATACATTCATCTGTTTTAATCAATCTCTCCTCCTTTGCAAAGTTAGATTCCTTCACAATTTATATTTTTAATACCAATTACAAATGTCAAATCCCTAAACAGGACTCGACAAATCAGACTGAGTTATTGCTTCTCTGAGAGCACGATTAACTGAATACTTCTGCCGTTGGTAAAAGGCCCCTCTCTCATACTCATGGAAAGTCAGATTGTATTTGATTAAAACGGACGGCCAATCAATGATCAGCGTCATGGCCATTAACCAGTTATTAGACGGGGAGATCGATGAGCAGCGGCTTTGATTGGTCGGTTTTTCTGGTGGCATGCGACGGCACCGTGCACTGTGCACGTGTCGCATGTGTGAATGTGATTGTATGCATGCACTCCCCTGACACAAGACTCTACTATAGATTAAACAGACTTGTCCCTACATGCCCTGACCCAACACACCCTTTGTCTGCGTCTATATGAAGGAAACAATGGCCAGCTCCTGTTTCTGAGGGTTAAAAGGACATTCAGACCCCAGCTGGACTCAAAGCTTTGGCACCATGACAGTTCTCTGAATACCTAAAACTTTCTATAGATTGCTCCATTTTGAGTCACTCCTATGACTCCTATGGCCGAGAAATGAGAGGATGTGCACGTATTCAGTATGCGTGCCCTCCTGTACGCGCATATATGTTTGTCCGTCTGTCCCGGCCTGTCTGTGGCCTTGCCTGTCTGAGTGCCAGAGATTACTCATTGGCAGATTAATGGATTGAGCTGACCCAGTAGCCTGCTGCATGCAGCCCTTTGTGGCCGACCGGCCTCCAGCTCAAACGCTGCCTGTGTGTGGGGCTCTCCTGCTCCCGACCAAATACAGGGGATTGTTCTGTTCTCCACAACATATAGTCACTAACACGAAAGGAAAAAACAAACATAAAAATGTACTTGGAAACACAGCTCTTTGTCTGACACAAACTCACACTCCTTTTTGTGTCCCCTTCCAGAATATTCTCCTATCTAGACGTGGTGACCCTCTGTAGGTGTGCCCAGGTATCCAAGGTAAGCGCCTCCCTCTCTGCACTGCCAAAAAGTATGTGGTGTGATGAATTTAAAACCAGTTTCGATTCCTGAATTCTATAGAAATGTCTATAATACAGTGCCCTCTACTGGTTTTGTGTAAGTGTCCCTCTGCCTTGCTATAGTGCACTGCAGCTGAAAGCCATTTATGAATGAGGTGTCTGTGATCATAGAAGGTCTTGGCGTGTGAATGCAGAGCTGTAATGGCAGCTTTTCTTACAGCGGCTATAGTGGGTTTCTATAGGGAAAATGCATTTTTTGCACCTGTGACTAAACATGTTCTGTTTCTGTGATAAATGTAAGTAGTCTAAGTTGTTTTTAATGATAGAGTAGTTTATCTGTTGTCTGTTTAGCTTCATGCAGGTACTGAGTTTGCCTTAGGTTCAAGTAATTGATGATTTTCCTGATTAATCAGTTGTTCTGACTTGTGTTTTAGAAAACACTCAAAGCTTATCATTTCCTAGAGGCAGAGCTTTTGTCTTCAAGTATTTCTTTCTGACTCACTGTCCAGATTATAACTCATATTAGAGTGTAAAGAGACAGAAAATGGACACAGTTGGAGCTGCGTAATAATATTGGCAAAAACTGACATTGCAGTAGTTCTGTTTTGTGCGACGTTGTAAATTTTCACTTATTCTACAATGACTGGGGTGCTTTTGTACTAGAGTGCATCTGCAGTGAAAAATAACATTTGGAACATTTCTCACAAGGTGTTTAACTGACGAAGCTAACTGAAATAGTTTTTTTTTGTTTGAATTGCATTCATTCCTATGTGACCTCGCACTCGTTATACAGAGCTTTGTGGGCCTGATTCAAAAGGTCAAAGAAATTAGTCATATAGTGGCAAGACACAGCTGACAAAGTACCTGTTTTTGTTCGACATCGTCCTGTCTGTAGCTGTAATATTTCCCCAAAACTGATATGTTGTTTCTTTTTACAAGCAAATCTTGTGTACCTCTCCTGTTCCTCAAACATTTTGCTGTTTACATTTGGAGGATGTCAACAAACTGTGTCTTATGAATGAAAAGAAACAACTCAGTGTATCCGAGAAGCCTCTAAATTGGAATAAATGATGTTCTATCAGACAGAGTTCTCTTAATTGAGAACCATGTGAGTTTAGTTGTTGCCAAAAAAGGTGTAGCTTGATGTTTGAGTAGAGTTCAGTCTTTCACTGTGCACCTCCTGCTATCGGATGCAGAAGAGATAAATTGTGCAACCCTAGTGCATCATTAATCAAGTTTTATCGCGTGTAGTCATAAAAACATCACCATTTACCTCTCCCCTCTTTCAACAAACCTGCCTGTCACCCTCTCAGGCGTGGAACGTCCTGGCCCTAGATGGCAGCAACTGGCAGAAGATCGACTTGTTCAACTTCCAGACAGACATTGAGGTGAGGGGCTTGTTTTCAAGGGAGAGGGAAGTAAAAGGGTGAGGGGTTACAGTGGACAGTGTTGGTGGTTGTGTTCGCTGCTTGTGTGTGTGCGAGTGCTTGTTGAGTAGCATTATCCAGCCCAAGGCTTAGTGCTGGGTCAGTAGGCTTTGGTGCCGACTGTGCCGACGTCACAGCTGATCCTCTGTCCTGTGGCCCAAGTCATGTTACTCTCTCTCTCTCTTCCTCTCAGGGCCGAGTGGTGGAGAACATTTCCAAGCGTTGCGGCGGCTTCCTGAGGCAGCTCAGCCTGAGGGGCTGCCTGAGTGTCGGAGATGCCTCTATGAAGTGAGACTCCTACTGTGTCTCTGACATACACTGATATAATGAACGTGCCTCCGCTTTGACTTTTATCAAAAGTCATCCTCTTCTTGGTTGGATTACTTGCTGTTTTTGTCCCTCGTGTGATTATGTTTAAAGTTTAAGCAGCTTGTATTTCTTCATTCCCAGGGGACTCTGTTCTAGGAACTCTTTTTTTTCATTCCATTTAATCTCACTTTACTGTGTACACACCAAGAAACAAATAAAACAAAGAAGAAAATTAGGAAATTGTTGTATCTCTTGGTACATGGTCTCCCTTAAAGATCTTTATCATGTCTATAAGCAGGGATTTAATGAAGTACAAGCTGTTCTGGGGAGAGCAAAGCTTTTGTCTAACATGTTGTTTTTTTTTAAAAGAAGTGTGCTTTAGCTGTACAGGACCTTCCCAAGGGCCTGTAGATGACTGTGTTAATTGGCTCCTGAGCAACTCCCAGCATCTGACTTCTTATTTATTCAATGAAGCGACTCTTGAGAAATTCCCATTCTCCCTGCTCACCGTTCATCTGTTTCCCAGGACGTTTGCTCAGAACTGCAGAAACATTGAAGTGTTGAACCTGAATGGCTGCACCAAGATCACAGACAGCACCTGCCTCAGCCTCAGCAAGTTTTGCTCCAAGCTCAAGCAACTAGATCTCACCTCCTGTGTGTCCATCAGCAACCACTCCCTTAAAGCCCTCAGGTAGGCACCGCACACGTTGTATCGCCCTGGCCACTTAAGCTAAAAAAGCCTCATATAGAAAGCCCTTTCCCGTCTGTCTCTCACACCTGTACTGTGAATGCTGCTTTTCTTGATGTTTTATAGAAATGATGAATGTATTTATTTGTAACATGTCGTCTGTGTTTTGTTTTTGTCTTGCACATGCTCAGTGATGGCTGCAGAATGCTGGAGATGTTGAACCTGTCGTGGTGTGACCAGATCACACGTGACGGCATCGAGGCCCTCGCTAGAGGCTGCACTGGTTTACGAGCACTGTTCCTCAGAGGCTGTACACAGGTACGGTCATGGGAGTCTCACACACACACACACACACACACACACACACTGTGTTTTTCTATCATTGTTGGGACTTACCATTGACTCCCATTCATATCTAACCCCTAACCCTTACCCTAACCATAAACTTAACCCAGACCAAAACAATGCCTAACCCTAAGGAAATGTTTTTGCACTTTTACTTTTTTCAGTAACAACAACATGGCCACGAAAACACTGTTTAAACTTGTGGGGACCAACATGAGGTCCCCACAAGTGACATTGTTTTCAGTTTTCCTACAGTTGTGGGGACATTTGGTCCCCACAAGTATAGCCAGCACCTGAGCACACACACACACACACACACACACACACACACACTGTTCATTTAGTTTATTTGAGGGCATTATGAGGCATTTTCAAAGAAAGACCTCATCACATTTTAAGAGGAATTTTGACCTGTTCCAAAGTACTTTTATTCAAATGTTTAATGCATTCTTCTTCCTCCTCTTCTTCCTGCTGTTGTTGTTTTTCATTTATGTTGTTTTTTTGAAGATCCAATATAGAATCTAAATTACAAATGAGTATTTCCAGGTTAGAAATAGACTCACATTTGCATTAAAATAGAAAATCTTTGTGTCAAAATTTTTAATAACACAAACTCTAACTCAAAACTTATCATTATGTTTAATGAAAATAGATCTTTTCATCATTCAGCGAGGTATTGCTTGAGACCAGAGAGCTAACTACTAGTAGAACAAAGTGGCTGCATCAGAATCAAAGCAGCTTATTACTCCGCCATGAAACGGCAGAGTTATGTGACGATCTGCGTACCTTTGACCTTCTGTCTGTCTGTCTGTTAGCAACATTACTCAAAAACGGACTAACGGATTTGGGTGAAATTTTCAGAGAAGGTCAGAAATGACACAGGGACCAAGTGATTAGATTTTGGCAGTGATGCAGCTTATAGTCTGGATCCACGGATTTGTTAAAGATTTCTGTATCATTGCGAGATAACGATACGGAGTCACTGTAACTATGAGAAGTGAACACTAAGTCACATGATTGTGATCCTACTACAAACTGTACAAGGAACAGTTGATTGAATTGTGGAGGTATTTCCCAGTCCCATCAATTCCCGCCACCTGCTACATATTTAGGTCACGCGATTTGGTATCCCTATATAACGTACACACACCTGTGCTCAGTGCAAGGTCGTTTAGTTTGTGGTTTCATCTGTATTAATTGGCCACATGCTATAGTGCCGTGATTTCTGTCAAAAGATTTCAGCTGTCGGAAATGATACGACTGAGCAGCCTTGGCGGAGTACCGCGCTCTCTGACTGCTTTTCTTGTTTTTAAAATTAATTTTTCAGCAATCTGATAATTGGAAACATGTTGAATGTTTGATCCGATGTATAGCCAGGCTTATAATCAGATGACTTCTGATTTTTGTTCTTACCAAAGACCAGAATTAAAGCTCACTTCTGCTTGTTAGAGAGTTTGATCATACAATCTTAAAATTAAACAGTTCATAAAGAGTAGACAGGATGAAAACCTCTTCTGATGCGCTGAAATGTGTCTCCTGCTGCCTGAGGAAATTGTTTGCTGCTTTTTACTGTGAACAGGAATCCTTTGATGGAAATAACTGCTCACATGATGATTCAGCTTAGGAAAAACCGAAATGAATTGGTACGCTCAAAACAAGCTTTTTTCAAATTAATAATCAACCGTCACACAGCACTCTTTTTCCTGACCTGACAGAAGAAAAACATGCCCTCTTCCCACCACAGTACATTTTCCATCTCATTGTATTTGACCTTTGTACTGTTTTTTACCTCTTTGGTTTTATTTTTGGTGATGTGGTGGTGTCTTTTGAAGAAAACAACATTTTTGCCAGCCTTTCTGCTCAGTTCTTAGCCATGTCTAGTCTGGAAAAATACCATGAAACCCCCACGAGTTAGCTATAGCTCACTATAGATTAAAACTGGTGAAAAACAGGGAAAATTTGAGTAACGATTCTGTTTGTTGGAGAGCATTTGAAGTTATTCAATCTTAAATTTACGTTCATAAATTGTAGATCTGTGTCTTGATCGCCAACTCTGCATTTTTTCTTTCAACCCAGCTGGACGACGGAGCTTTGAAACACCTTCAGAAACACTGCCCAGAACTCACCACCATCAATATGCAGTCTTGCACAGTAAGACCAACATTTGGCTGTGGGATGGATGGAGGGAGGGAGGGAGAGGCTGAAGACAGTGAGTGAGGGATGAGCCTGTGTGCATCTGTGTTTCTGTAATTTGTTTTGCATGTCTGTTGCCTCCAGCAAATAACAGATGAAGGCCTGGTCAGTCTGTGCCGAGGATGCCACAAGCTGCAGATCCTCTGTGTGTCTGGCTGCAGTAACATCACTGATGCCTCTCTCACTGCACTGGGACTTAACTGTCCCCGACTCAAGTAGGAAACACACACACAGACACCTGTCTCTCAGCAGACAAATAGCTTGCTTCAGTATCTACAAAATATCTTTATGCATGCTTAAAATGTGACAGCTGTCAGCTTCAAAATGGACCAGAATTGTTATATTTATTTTTGTTTTTTTTGAGTAAATTTAACTACCTATAAACACTCAAACTATCAAAATTATGGATGTTTCAGGAATGATTTGGGCATTGGTGTGTGTGTGGCATCCCACTGAGTACTGAAATGAGCTTTAATACTTCATTCTGTGTGTGTTGTCAGGATTCTTGAAGCTGCACGATGCTCCCATGTTACGGACGCAGGGTTCACTGTGCTGGCCAGAGTGAGCTTCATTTTGCTTCCTTCCTTCTGTTTTCCTATCCAGGCCAAGTATCAGTTTCACCTCAATATCTCTTGTGTTCTCACAAAGCATCTGTTTATCTTCACAGAATTGTCATGAGCTTGAAAAAATGGACTTAGAAGAATGTATTTTGGTAAGAGAATTTGTGGCTTCCTTATTTACTCCCAGAATCACACTCACAATTGTCTGGATAGAGGCAGGATTGTAGGACAAGAAGAGATGCGATGGTGTGCGTTAAAGGGTGTTTTTGCTGCCAAGAAGGGAGTGAGCACTCCAGTTACCTCAGCGTTTAAATCACTTTTGACAGAATGCGGAGAAGAAGTGACACAGGAGAAAAATGCGGCATAGTCCTCCAAAGACATGAGAACTGAGCCTCTCAGCTGTCCCCAGACATGTGAGAACAGTGCGTTAATCAAGCTTGTCCTCTCCTCAGGTGACAGATAACACCCTGGTTCAGCTGTCAATCCACTGCCCTCGCCTGCAAGCGCTGGTAAGTGCTGCTGGTTTGTGCCAGCCTCTTTCTCAGCCTGTCTGTATCCCAGCGTGGAGTTTAATCCATCTATCTGTGTGTTTTCATCCCTGCCTCCTGTGTCCTGGACAGTCGTTGTCCCACTGTGAGCTGATCACAGACGACGGTATCAGAGCTCTGAGCAGCAGCACCTGCGGACAAGAGCGCCTCACTGTGGTGGAGCTGGACAACTGCCCCCTCATCACTGACGTGACCCTCGAGCACCTGAAGAGCTGCCATCGTCTGGAGCGCATCGAGCTCTACGACTGTCAGCAAGTCACCAGGGCTGGCATCAAACGTATCAGGGTCAGTGGGCATGATGGAACATTACAAACTGTTTATTATTGTATAGAGTCTGCTCTTGTTGGGGTTAAAAGAGGGAGTTAAAACCTGCGTATCTGCTCTGCCTCTATGTGGAAATTATATAGTTCAAACCTGGAATAAGTGGACATTTTTGCCAAGATTTAGATGAGAAGATCAATACTACTGTCATTTTAGTCCGTTAATTATGACGATACAACCGTGTAGCTCAGCTTTAATTGATTTTATGGATCATCTTGGTGCTTTTTCAACATGTTTAAACATCCTGAATCCTGAGCAAGGCTGGTGTCAAATACATCAGAGTCAGTGGACGTGGTGGAAAATCGCATACCGTTTATGATCATATGGAGTTTTAAATCCCTCATACGTATTCTGCTGCTATGCATAAATTCTGTAGTTGGTTTGACAGTCTTAACAACATTGAGATGGGAAGATTCATACTCCTCTCATACGCATCCCTTAAAAGTGAGAGTATAACTAATTAACTCAACTTTAATTGGCTCTATTGATCATCTCAACTGTTTTTCAATATCCAAATACATTGTTTTTTGCAAAAATGTTCCTATGGATAGAATCCTGACCAGGGCTGCTATCAAACATATTAAGATCAGTGGGCCCGATATGATGCAAAATGACATACTGTTTATGATTATATAGAGTTTAAAATCACCTCATTGTTTTGCTCTTCTGTGGAAAATTCTATAGTTTACATCTGCATTACAGAAATAATTTGTCATTCGAGCAAATATTTAAATGAGAACATTAATACTACTTACAGTTTATGATCATATAGAGATTTAAAACCCACCTATCTGTTCTGCTTTTATGTAGAAATTATATACAGGGTGGGCCATAAGTTTCCATACATAGGAAAAATAAACATTTTATGTTGGACTACTGTTTTTATTTATATAATGTGCTCTATATGATTACCATTGTTTTGAAAACACATATTAATACGTGTTTTCCACTGCTGATGAACTTGAATTAGCACAGTTGAAGTTACGCTTGTAATGGTGTTGGTGAAACGTTCCTGGAGATGATTTATGTGTCGTATCTTCACCTGATACACCGTGGCCTTCGAGTGCCCCCAAAGATAGCATCAAACGCATCTTCTAGGATATCTGAAACATAAAAGCAATAAACATTATACATTTTCCTATGTATGGAAACGTATGGCCCACCCTGTAGTTTAAATCTGCTTTAAGGAAATAATGTGACTTTTTTCTAACATTTATGTGAAAACATCAACACTCATTTGTGTCCACTAAATATGAGGATACAGTTTGTTATCTCACCTTCCATTAATTTAATTGATCTTCTCATCTTTTCTCTCAAAATATATACATAATTTTTTTGCAAAATGTGTCTCAGAATCCTGACCAGGTAGGTATCAAATGTGGACCAGAGTTCATGGTGCTGTGGACAATTGCACACTCTTCAGATCATATAGAGTTTTAAAGTTCACCTATCTGCTCTGTTTCTATCTATAAATTATATGGCTTAAATCTGCTTTAACCCTTCTGTTGTTTTCATTTACGGCCACCAAAAAGTATTGTCTCTTTGTCTGAAAAAAATCCAAAAATTCTGCCAAAAAATTCCCCAAATTTCTGAAGCTTTGCAAAACCTTCAGGAAGAAAATTCAAATAATTCCTTAAAAGTTTCCCTTAACAGTTTTATTTTAAAAAGCCCCCTAAATTTGGCAAGAAAATTCTTGTTAATATTTTCAAAAAATGAGTAAAAATCTTCCCAAAAATTCTAAAAATATCTAAAACGATTACATATATATCAGTAAAACTTCTAATATTTCTTTTAGAATGCTCACAATTTTTTTTTTGTGAATGTTCTTGAAGAAACACTTTAAACCAAAAAATGTTCAAAGATTTCCCCAAAATGTTGAAAATGTGGACATCAGAAGTTTCACTGTGAAAATATTTTTTTCACATTAATTTTAACCCGCAGGACAACACAAGAGTTATATGAGTAATCTAGCATTTTATTTCCAACATTTTGATGAGAAGATCAATAATACACTCATTTGTGTCTGTTAGATGTGAGGATACAGCCGGTAGCTCAACTTTGATTGATTGTGTTGATCTTCTCAGCTTATTTTCAAGAATCCTGTCCATGTCATTTTATTTCTATTTTCTTCTTTGCATTAACACGTGTCTTCCCTACACAGGCCCACCTTCCAGAGATCAAGGTCCATGCCTACTTTGCCCCAGTGACACCTCCTCCCTCTGTACATGGAGGTGGCCAGCGTCTGTGCCGCTGCTGCATCATCCTCTGACAGTGGAGGGCCAGGGGGGGCCACCTCTGTCTACAGGTCCTGCTGCTCTAGATACGGGCTGATGTGGGGGTGGGGGAGGGTGAACTGGGGTAGGCGTAGGGGAGAGGAGGGGCTGGACCCACTCACTGCTCCTGATCACCGATCAATATATGGACCGATCGCCGCTGATCCCTGATCAGTTGAACCCGCCCCTTCTCTCTCCTCTTGCTCGCCGATCAGCGTCGCAGCAGCTCCGGGGGGTTCACAGCGTGGAAGGGTTGGAGGGAAGAACACGGATGGACGGACTTTCTCTCTTTTTCTCTCTCTGTCTCTTCTTTCTCACTGTAAAGACAAAAACAGGTTCTCCACTCCATTCTGACTCCTCTCAACCCCGAGACTCCCCCGCCTGGATGGGTGAGGCTTTGAGGACTGCATCTGGACAGCTGCAGATGGGGAAGGGAGGGGTCTGAACGGTGGAACTACAATGCATCATGTCGAAACTAAATACAGAAAAAAATGATGATATTATCATCTTGGACAACCGCTCACTCTCTGTGGAGTATCATCTCAACCAATCACATGACACCTCTATGTGACCATCCTGTGATTCATTCTGCTTCGACCAATAGACACACAGCGTGGAGGGAGAGGAGAGCTGGGCTGTGGGGGAAATGCAGATGCTCCTGGATATAAACTGTGAAGCTTTGGCACGGCCAGCTCGACTCGACAAGAGCTGGGGAGGGGGAGAAACAGGAAGTGCAGAAATGGGACATGTGACATATTTGTGCATCTGAGAAACTTCTGTTGAGATTTTTGATTCTGTTTGTACAGAGAATGTTTTGCAATGGAAAAAAAAAAAAGAAATTACTCCTACAGCAACTCACTCAAAAATTGGGAAAGGCCAACGAAAAATGTTATTTTTTTTCTCCTTTTTTCAGTGCTTATTGTAATTGTCCATGCCTGTCTATTCAGAGAGGGAGATTTGCTTGTCTTTCTTTTTGAATTGTAAAAGAAAAAAAACTGTTGCTGTTTGACAAAAAAAGGACCTATGATTCAGACCCTCGGTGTCTAAAAGCATTATGTTGACACTGTATGCTGCTGGGATGAGTGGCCTCTCCTGTGTACTGCGTGGTTTTGTTGGCTTGTAGGCCCTGATCCAATCCTGTCAGTAGCCCTGTGCACTAGCTCCTACTTGACCAATTAAGGATTTGTTTACATCCTGGATTAGGTTAGCACCACAGACTAACTTGTTTACATCAGTTGGTGTCCAGTCTCCCTGCTATTCAGAGTCGGTTTCTTCTCTGAATAGTTTAGTAACACTGATACAACTGTGGCATACGCACTGTTTTTAGCTGGACTGTGACGTCCATTATTCAGATTTATTGTTGTGTGTATGTGGATATCAATCAGGGCTAATGTTGATGTAACTTTGCTTCAAAAGTTAGATGGAAATTTACTTAAAGCAGAAATAGAAAGTATGAGACTGTAAGCAAAGGCACCTCAACTTTTTGACAATCACATGAGTTTATATATTTGAAAGTTAATTTAGTGTAGTTTTGTGTAATTGTCAATCTACCGATGATGTAGGATTTAATGAATTGGCTGTCTTCAATATACCACAATAGCTTTAGGCCCCAAATAGCACATGAGGAATTATTTAGAATTAGCGTTTGACGCAGGTCTGAAGAATTGATCCCGAACAAATTCCCACTCATCCAATCCTTCAGAACATTTGTGACAACGGGGAAAGTGACAAGCAGCGACCGGAAAGCCCCAGAACCAGCAGTTTATTTAATTCTATAGACAGTCCTTCCGATCAACAGTGTCCCAGTATTATCTGTCTTGCCGTGCAGGATGTATTGGGCATGAATGCGACCATTTCAAGCACTGAAAATACAACGAAACAAAAGCAGCTTGTAAAATTGTGCTAAACAGGAGACTGACAAGTGCAACGTAGTGCCAAGTGCTCAAAGACTGGGGAGACTGGCAGGACCGTGGATAGGACTGAGACAACAGACGGACAGAAAGATGACGAAAGACGCAGAAGGACTCAGATACATAGCTGACTTGACTGGCTGTGATACTAATGCCCTCTGTTTGACAGCAGTTTTAACAGTTTTATGTTTAAGAAAATAAAGAAATAAATGAAAAAATAAACAAATGAATAAATAAAGGTGACTAATAGTAAATGTGCTTGGTCTCTGCAGTGTGAGATTTTGTGTTATCTGAAAGTCTGTAGATTCAATTTGAAGTTTCAGTTCAAAGCAGTCGGACTTCTCTTTGTTTTTGGTTTTCAGAGATGTTCCACTACTTATACAAAATGCTGCTCCAGTTCACTGAAGCACTGATCCAACTGCAAATACATATGATCTTTTTCTTTTTTTTTTTGATAAATGAAGAATTAAATATAAGGTACAACCATAACACAAAGTATATGAAGTTCATCAAATGTCCTCTTAGTATCCCTGAAGTTCATGATAAATTCTGCAGTTTTGCAAGACTGAAAACTAATTTACGATGATGATAAATGAGACACTTGTAGATGTATTTAAGTTTCGGCCTTCAAAAAATTGTGAGATTTGGTGGAATTGTTTACTTTGTAAAGATAAGCTTCAGCCCAGCTCGAATCTTTTTGTCCTAAAATATTCAAAGAAGTTCTGCAAAGTTGAAGTAAAGTAATTTCTCAGTTCCCAGAATGTTCTATTTAAAGGCAGGATAAAGTTCTCTAAAGACAAAAAATGTTTTCTTCAGACATTTGTGGAATGTTGAGCACATCCTTCCCATTTTTTATACAGCATTGTGGAAATGTTTATACAGGAAATGCAATGTGTTCTCTCAACAACATCCCAGAAAACCATTTCAGAACATTGCAGGCAAAATGTTCTACCTTTGTTAATATGTGACAAACATTTTATAAACAACATTCTGTCATTTGATTCCTTGATAATATTTATTTTTTTGAGAATGTTCTTTCCTTTTTAATTCTCATTTCTTCCTTGTTATCATTTTAGAATGTTGTGTTGCCCTAATTACATGTTCAAAACCTCCTCAGTGTATCGCAGGCAACTATATTAGTTAATATGTCACATTACAGGAACTTGTTATGAAAAACATTGTCATCTGAGGCCTTGATAACATGTCAAAGACATTTTTAGAACGCTGGTTTGAGAACGTTACTCTGTATTTATCATGTGACATTATCTGACAGCATCCTCCAAGCATCTTCTAAATGTTCTAATTAATATGTCCTGTCTTAGTTAACTTTTAACCTCCTAGGGACATTATTTGAAACGGTCTGTGAACATTAGATTAGAAGGTTTTGGTTGAAGCATTATTTTGGCTCGTAGGTGATGTTGTAGGGATGTTCCCTGCTTGCTGGAAATTTACTAAAGAAGCCTTTAAAGGAAAAAGGAAAGAAAGAAAAGCGTATTTACCATTTGCTGAAGCTTTTAGTGTTACAATCTCGCAGGTCTACTTTATAGTAAACTGCGGCAAACTGAATACAGGTTGTGCAGCAGTTGAACCGCTAGATGTCACCAAAGAGCCATGTAGCATGTGGACACGCCCCCATAAACAGTGTTATTTGATTCTTGATTCTTGTAGAAAACAGAAAGGATTCAACCAAAAGTAATTAAATATATATATATATATTAGTGTCTACTTCATTGTTTAGGCACGAGTGTGGTTCCCAGCTTACCTGTTAATTTTACATTTTCCGTCAGGCATTATGCTGGCTAGCTGTGCGGTGCCTGAAGACCCATCGGCCTGATCGTTGATCGGTTGCGCCTCCTGGTGAACTGCAGTCCCCGGCAACGCGCAGGCTTCCAGCGCCTCGTAACGGGTTTAGTGGTAGCAGCGATTATTCCCGGATTAAAGTGAAACCAGTTACCGCGGGACTGGAGCTGAGTTGTTGTTGTGGAAGTTTGGTGCAAGTTTCCGTCAGACGGAGCGGACAGCTGAAGGACTTTAAAGGCTGTGGACATGGAGTAGAGCAGCGGAGTGGAGCCAGGCGTTAGGCCTGCGGAGAACTAACATCAGCTAGCCGAGCTGTCTAGCATTGTTTGGGTCGCTGTGCTGACTAGCTAGGCGCTATTTTTGTTAGCATAACACACAGCAAGCCAGCCAGCACTGCTAGCTTGTTTGGATGCGGATATATTGGAGGAACCTGCTGAGGTCCACTACTCATTTCCTGAAGTTACGCTAAGTTTTCCTCTGAGCTAACGTTGGCTCGAACAGAAACGAGCGGGCGACGTTTTGTCGTAACGTACAAAGTCGAGCTTGTTTTGCAGAGGGATGCTTTATGTGCGAAATTAATCTATATTTTAGGAGAAATTGCATGTGGATGACCAGACATCAGTTAGGAGCAGTCCATAAAGCACAGTCTCTCTGCCCCTCCGCGGGACGACACTTCCCAGCTAGAGTCCTTCACAGCCCGTCCCAACAACCACAGTCTTCTCTCTTCGGCCGGCTTCAGTGGCTGGCCAGTCGGCACTGAGTGCCCAATGGAGGAACATGACAACATGGACTATTTTTACCAGCAGGTACTGCAGAAAGACGTTAGCCGCAGACTGCAGGTCGGCCAGGACCTCATCGACTACCTGAACGATCCGCAGAGGTCCCCGGACGTGGAGCAGGACAAGCCCCGGCTGGATAAGACCATCGATGAGTTAACAGGATGGGTGAACTCCAGCAATTTCAAGGTGAGAGATCTTAGCCAGTCACGGTATGAGGGTATCGCAGTGTCACTGTAACAGCTTTCTTGTCGGCCTGTTCATGAATTATTTTCCACCAGTTTACCCGATGAACAGGAGGTGAGGAGGGCATGGAAATTTTTACTGTTATTTTCCAAGAGATTGGTTTCAGTTTGAAGAACTTTAGTAGAGATAGACATTTAAATGAGCTGACTACTATCTGATCTAATTTAAAGCAGAGCAACTTCAACGAATAGGCTTTTTTTATCAGACCCCAATCAAGCAAAGAAGATTAAAGATTGATTTGTGCTTTATGCTTATTTTCTTCTCCAAACCTAGAAAGAAGCAGGAAGCTGTGTGGTTATTTCTGGCAACCTTGTATTCTAATCCTGGATCACAAGAGGCAGACATTTTTAGATTTCATCCCAGTGACAGAAGCACTTTTGCAAAGCATTCCTGTGGTTTGTCGGGGGTTATATGCTTTTGTTTTGGCTGAGATTGTGTGTCTATGTTAAGGAGACCCATTGTCAGACTGTAGACTACTGGAGCATTGGATGGGATGGGGGAGGGGTTAGAAGACTCATTGTTATGACCCATGCTTTTTCTCCATCTATCCCTCTCTCATTTTCTCTCCGCTTTCATATCCCTTTCTTCTTGCTTTTGTCCACTCTCCCTCCTCACTCTCTCTCATGTATCCTGTGTGTGTCTGCACTTTTTGCCGTATCGCACAAACTTTGGAATCTGAAATTTTTGCCAGGACGTCGCACTGATCCAGACAGCAAGTCAAAGCAGTCTGAAGTCCTTTTCAAGCTGTGCTGAAATTTGACTCTCAAGTCACTTTCTTGAACAGATTTAACAGTATCTGCACTGATAGGCAGGACTCAGCAAGACAGTATGAGTGGAAATTCTGTGTTCAGCATAATGACGCATCCTCAGCCTCTTGAAAGCACATCTCAGTTGACAACACTCCACAGCTAGTGGCAGAAAATGCCCTTTTGTCTTGGTTGTCACTTTGTTGTTATTTGACGAAGATCATTGCCCTCACTAATTTCATGTACAGATCCGACATAAAGTGTCAAACATCTGTATTTATTTTAGATTATTTAAGACTTAAAACACATTGATGTTTGTCACATTTCCTCCTGGCATCCTCCAGGTTCAAGAAAATAACAGATTTTGCCGTTTTCCTCCACTTAAAACAAATTTAAATTAATGATAAATGATAGACCTGTAGACATTGACAGCGTCGGCAGACGTTTGGAAAGTGTTGATTAAAGTTTGAACCTTTCTAAATATGATGAAAATTGTGAGATTTACATCAAAGTTTGTCAGTTTATCTGTAAGGATAGATTGAAGATGAATCACGAGATGATAAAAAAAAAATTAAACCTCAGTTTACACCTTTTTCTTCTCCACCTTTTCCATAAAACATTAAGGAGAAACGGTAAGTGAATAATGTTAGATGGTTGTAGTTCAGTAATCTTTAATATGGCCTTTGCTACCAACCACTATCTATCAGTTGTGGCCCATTGCTGCTGCCTTGAGCTCCATCCCCAGCTGTGACAAGCTAACATTTTCCTTTGTTCAGATTTTATGTGGATGACACATACTGTAACTTGAGCTCAGATCAGTGTCTGCCATTGATGTGCAAGTGAATTGTGACCCCCTGAGAGGGCTTTGTACAGCGGGCTTTTAGCGACGATGATTGGTTCCCCGTTGAGCAAAAAAGGCAGGAGGAGATGGCTGCAAGCAAGATGCTGAGTCAGCACAGGGAAAGATGAATGGAGAGATGATGCAGCGTTGACAGGAGGAGGAGAATACAGGAGGCGGTTGTGGTGGGATTGAGAGCTGGAGTGATACATGCGATAACAGTGAGTGGAAAGTACAAGTCATGACCCGTAAATACATTGCATCAATTCAAAATGTTCCGATTAGGAGACTGTCACACTCAAGCGCATCTCAGGAATGGACGAAATACTGTATTTCCTCTGTCCCTTGACTCTGTTCCTCTCTACTTCGTCTGTGTGCTCTTCACTGAAATCGGTTTCATCCTTGTCTTTTCTCTTCTTTAAATGAACAGAACAGCAGATTCACCTTATGCACTCTGCTCTAATGTCATTCCAGAGGCTGTAATGTCTACATGGAACACACTGGCAGAGAACATTAATATTGCATCCTGCATTTATGAACAGCAGGTCCAGATGACCAGGCACTGGCTGAACTGATTGAGGGTTGATTCTGTTACCAGGCTGCCCTGCACAGACATTTTGATTTGCGCCACTATGCTGAAATGTAGGAGGCAGTGACGGGCATGCTAAATTATTGTGCCATGAGATGAGGGTGACACCAAATAGGAACTGGTATCCTAATCTCGTTGTACCCCGTACAATGACAATAAAGGCTATTCTATTCTATTCTATTCTATTCTATTCTATTCTATTCTATTCTATTCTACTCTCAACCTTGATAAAATCACAATGTGGGCTTTAAGACACTGTACACAAACAGAGCTAGCACACAGTCAGAATTTATTGGAAAGAAATATCCACTTAAGTGTCAGTATGTTCACATTTTCCAGTTTAACAATGAAATCATTTTGGCATTCGCTTGCCCTTCCTGCAAACCAAACTCTTCCTGCAGGTGGTTCTTAGGAAAAGCTTCCAGTTAAGGGAATTAATTGCAGCTTTGAGTGGGAAGCAGCTGCAGGAACCAATAAGGGTTACTTGGCTCTTGATAGTAGCATTAGACAATCATCTTAATCTGACTTTGGACTTTTCTGTGCTTTATCATCAGTGGAATAGAGGTTAAAAGAAGAGTAGCAGTAATTGGGTAGGTTTTATCTTTCGCAACATCAGGAATAATAATAACACCACACAGTTCAGTTACCAAAACTGCTGCTGTTTATTTTCTTTTTATGGACTACTTGATAGTCTATTGAGCCTCCATTTTTGCACATTTAGTCTGCTACTAAATGTTGCTCCATGGGCCTTCTTTTTTCATCCAAAACTCACTTTAAGCTTCTTGAGAATCCAGAATAAACCCTGTACATGGTATGCGAATTAGCAGGGTAAGCCCCCATACGCACCAACCTGAGCCCTCACAAAGAACCATTCATACCGGGCTAAATATTTACAGTGTTTTTTTTCCTCCAACATACCTCAGTCACTCTGATATTTTGAAGCTTGCAGTCTGGAGATGCGGTACTTTGTTGCAGAATATGTGTCTGTCTCAGCGTTACTCAATCACAGGCATAGTGTATTTTTCGGTGTATTTTTCGGCCTTTTGGTCCAACTTTATTCTCTCAGCTTTCCTCCCTCATTTCCTCCTCAGCCAGAGTCGCAAGGTCTGTAAAGCAGAAGAGACCTCCTATTACCTCATATCCAAGGTAGATAACGAGCACATTCCCTTCCATCTCTCATCCTCTATCTTCTCCTATTTGTCTCTCCAAGTGAAGATGCCATATGGTTGTGGGCGCCAGGCTTGTTGGGGTGCTGGGTGGATGAGGGGGAGGGGAGGCCCGAGGGCTGTTTCCATCTCGTACAGTTTCTTCTTTCTCCTGCTGTTTTTCCTCTCCTTCGCCCCCTTCCCCCTAATTTAGGTCAGTATGAGGGCGTCATCATATTGACCCGGGGCTCATGTTTCTTCTCCAGGTGATTTTTGTTTTCTGTGGTATTGCTTGGCCTTCATCCTCGTTTCCTGTTTTCCTCACAGCGCCCGTTATCCCCCCCGTTTTCACTGTTACTGTATTTGCCTGGCTCTGCTCTTCCTTTGACTAAAATAGGGAAAAGCTGCAGTCTGACTCCCAGTTCTTTACAGGACAGAGTCTGGAGAATAATGTTGAAATGGATTTTCTTTTTGGACTGCTCAGTTTTGCCACAGCTCTGCCAAAACAAGCATTCCAGGAGTGCAGAGCGGTGTGGGATGTGATTCTAATCAGAAACACAGTGGAAAAACTCAACTCTACTGCTAGACACCAAAATCTGTCTACCTTCCCCCTACTAGTCCTGTCTCACTCGGGTTTTTTTTTTCTTTTAAGACTCAAGTGAATCACAGCAAAAGAGATGAGTGATGGAGGAGACCATGAAGGCTGACTTTAGCAAGCATCATTACATCATGAATGCATTACGTACGTCTTATTATGGTGTCACCTCCACATTTTATTCCACTGGAGACTGTGGTTGTTGTGTTCATGTCCGAGTCATTAGATTTTTACTAATATTCTTAAGTGCAAACCAGTGTGTGCTGCTGTTATGCAGGTAGCATAAAGAGGACACAACAGTGTTACATAACCAGGAGTGCCACAGCTGCTGACATGCAGTAACAATTGAAAGAGTGCGTTGTTAAGCATTAAATATGACATTTATTTTCTCCGTTAAGGATGGTTGTATAAAATGATTAAAATGTGACTGTTGAATTGAGGTTTTATGCGTACAGTAAATGGAAAGAATCCACTTTATTCCTAATTACAGGTTTATTTATTCTTGGATATTACTAAAATATATTTTTAGACTTTAATTGTCAACCACATTTTTTTTTCATAGTTTTCTCACACTGTACATTTCTGTAGCACTTCTCACATTTTGTTTGAAGTGTTTTGTTGTGTCTGTTAAAGGTATTTCTCTCAAAAAGTCAAATTTGCTCTGATTTTTGAGGTAGCATGACAAAAGCGAGGTACTAGAAGTTACATACATGAGCCCAGATATTTGACTATAGACAGAGAGTCCTACCAGACCTGACTCCATCAAGACGTGTCAAATTAGGCGTCTGACGATGCAAATGTGTCACATGCTAACAATAAGCAGGGGAAGAAAAACACTGACTTCAAACGAGGTGTTTCAGGCAGGTAAGGGTCATTGGTTTCTGTTAGAGAATAACTCTGTTTAGTGAACTTTGGGCTCTGTACATTCGCTAACCTTTTACAAACACAAAAAGCAATTACTCTAAAAAAACTGAGAAAGACCCAAAAAGCATGATATGGGCTTTAAAGTTGCTTGGTTTAACTGTTCAGTGTTGCTCATTCAGCCTGCTGCCCCATTTCACTTAATTATCACCAGATTGCTGGACAACCACATGAATCATCTGACAAAAATTGGACTCCCAATATGGACATTTGGCTTTCTGAATAAAAGTGAAGTCATTTTATTGTACAGACAGTTAAATCGTGAATTGGAATTTTGTGTTCGTGTGCTCAGATTTTTCCTTGGTGTATTTAAACTTCTCATCTCTGCTAGGTGTTTTATTTGTGTCGCACTATGAGGCTCATCTACATATCAGATTTTTGGGGACTCAAAGCGATTTGAAAAACAGACGGCAGACTAGCCCGCATTTTATAACTGAGTAAAGGCCAGACTTTGATCCCATGACAAAATTTCCCATTCATACTTTCGACTGTATGCCGAGTCAGCAAAAACTCGAGACTACTTGAAGCAGCTTTTTAAAAATCCAGTCAGGATGCTAAGATCAGAGTGAAAATTCTGCTAAAACCTCTGCAGTAAGAACCATTTTACTCTACTAGTCCTTCCTATTGCTGCTGCGACTGTGGTTAATGTACAAACACACAGTGAAACCGGTCACTGTGGAAATTTCTGGACTTGAATCCATGCATTAATTAGTGTGTGTGACCTGCTATAACCTTTGTCTGTCTCTCACTGTGTTTTGTAGGTGGCATTGTTGGGGATAGACATTTGTGGTGCATTTGTGGATCGCATGGGAGAACGGTTCAAAGGATACCTCGGCACAGGTGAGATATTATTATCTATTTCCTCCCTGAGTTTCCCTTTGGGGATGAATAAAGTGATTCTATTCTATTCTGTATTTCCTTTAAGTTGCAATCTATTTACAGTAAAACTCATTTATTAAAAAAACTCTTTGTTTTTTTGTTTGTTTTTCTTAAATGAGTTTGCTTACAAATACCATAAAAGGGATTTCTCTATTCTTTTTCACTGCTTATGAAACTCAAAAGAAAACAAAACTTCATGATACACACAAATACTTTTTATGTTTTGTGGCGGGTCTTTTGGACATGAAGTCTGTAACAAACATGCACAAACCTGTTGTCAGCCGTTCTATAACCAGCACACTCATCATCTAGTTTGACCTTTGTAGGAGGGATTATAAGGATCTTTTCCTTTGTTCAGTTTATCAGGCTAAAAAGTTAATGCCTTTTGCAAAGCGCTTCACCCATTATCTTAAGCAGTGAGTGGTTGTCACGGACAAGGTTGTCCTGCTGGCTTTAATCTGAGCAGATTTCAGGCAGAAAAATAGGTAAACTCACAAAAACTTTGCATATTGACTCAGTGTTGCTTCTCCATACTACATTTGGTGTGATAGTTTATGTGTTGTTGTACAAACTCCTCAGTGTTTTGGCGTATGTCCTTCCATTTTGTCTCTCACTTCCACTTTGTGGTTCCCCAGAGACAGAATAGCAACACGGCTGTCAAGCCTGGCACCACCCCCTCTCTATTACACACTCTTTTAGTCTCTATATTTGCGCTACAGCTCACCCTATTACACCCCAAAACCACACCTTGCATTCATGACTTCATAGACTGAATCTCGTGTCAGATTTCATGCTTTGGAAGTGTGTGTTCTGTCAGTGCCAGCCCTTGTCTGTGCCCGCTTAAGGTGCCACCAGCTGTCTTTGTCAGCCAGACTGGCTCTTGTCACCAGCAAACATGCTCAACCCTGCAGTGCAGCTCTGGGAGGACTGAGTCTGTCACACTGTGCAAAGTCTGCCACCACACAAACCAGTATACACACACACACACACACACACACACACACACTCTTCATCCGCTCACCGTCCAGGACAGCGTCCCAGCTGAGCTGTGTTTGCATGTATGTGTAATGGAACTGTGTGTTTCACATCGATGGCAAAAACAACTCTTTGAACCACCGCTGGTCCTGGAATCTCCCTCCCTCCATCTGACTTCCATCTCTCCTTTCCTGAGCGCTCCCTCCTTCTCGCTGCACCCACCCTCTTCCCACACATGCACACTGAGGGGAGGAAGATGAGATCATTGACACTGAGCGATTGTATTGATCTACAGGCCTGACTTATTATACAGTGCTGCTGCGATTACAGTGCATAAGTGTGCGCGTTTGTGCGTGCACATTGACACTGATGCTCTTTGCCACTCTGCCAAGTAGCTCCCTTGTGTGAGGTGGAAATGGAAGTGAAACATAGAGCTCATGTAGGGATATAGCTCTGACTCAGTTATACGGTCTTGTTTGCAGTCTGACAGATAAGATGGAGCGATGTGATTGGCCTGGCAGCTGTGTGACCTCCGAGTCAGATTATTCTGTAGAAGCCTGTGTGTATGTTTTCATCTTTACTACAGCAAATGACGTTGTCGTGTGCAACAATGCCCCCCTCTGTCATTTTTTTCTGTTTGAGAGTATTGTCTTTGTTGCCAAGGCAACTAGCTGTTTTGGTAGCATAACGTACGCATACTCGCAGGAAAAGGACGGGTGACATCACTATCACTCCCCTCGCTGATGTTTCAGACTAGGAATGTGGTTAGGAGTGTGTGTGTGTGCTCATGCCATGCTCTGTGTGTTTGTGTTATCTCATTGAGTGAATGTCAGAGGGAGGTTTTGAGTTCTTTTGTGACTCAGAATGTTTATCACTTAAAAACTTCGTCCAGTGTTTTGGACTTTGAGTTACAGTATGAGGCTGCCTATGCTGTATGACTTAGCAAATATCAATAAATCTCTGTCTATAATTACTGAACCAAATATATCTGTGGCTCTCATCCAGAAGCTCACTGTAATCGACAGGGACATAATTCTTTCAAAAGCTCATAGATGTGTAGTCTTTTTTTTCTTTTATAAAAGGCTAGCAAGCTTTCTAAAATAGACAGGCACTGCAGTTTTGAGCAAATGTGACTCAAATATTATTAAACACTTGTTAGGGGCCATATTCTGCAGCGAATTTAGTGTGCTTGTGTGTATTTATGGAGTTATGACTGTGTGAATGAGCTCAACTCAAGATAAACAGCTGTGAGTGTTTCATTGTAATGAACAGACATGTCATAACAATGGAGGGCTATTCCACAGAAATTAAGTTATGTTCATGATTAGTTCTGCTCTATTTTGTGGGATTTAGTATAATATATAGTATTTAGATTTAATATAGAATATTGCCAAACCTCTTATTTATAAGGATAGCTTAATTGAAGATAAAAAAAAATCATATTAGCAAGGGCCAATGGCAGCTTTTTAGGTTAAACACAACCACAGCTTATGGTCTTTATTTTTAACACTGTTGCTCATTTCATACAGATTAGAGTAACCTATGAGCGTTTTAGTTCTCTGGAATGCCAGCATTTAAAGGCTCTAGCGTTTTAATCTTTACTGTGTGTCACTGCATTACATCGGCCGCACTGACACGAGAGCATTTGATGATCTTGACATTATTTTAGTCACGGTCCATTTCCTGTCCACTCTTTTCCCCTTGTCTTGCCCTGGTGTCGATGGTGGTATTGCTTCAGCTTTTGCATTGTACTGAGTTTCTTCCTCTGTCACACACACCCACAGACTGTACTAAATGTGAGCCTTTGTATAGAGCTGCCTTTTAAAAACACTCCACTTGGGGGCAGCCTTTATTATCCTTGGCATTTAAATCCAGTAGAGATTTGGTGTCATGTGTGGCCTAATTTGTCCTGTGCTTGACATAGGTGCACATTGAACTGTATCTTTCATATTCTGATTCTCATCGCCACCCCACCCTCTCATCCTCTCGCTCCCTTTGTCCTTCGTTTTCTCTGTCTGTAGTCTTGCCAGCTCTGGTGGACAGACTGGGTGATGGGAAGGACCAGGTCAGGGAGAACAGCCAAGCGCTCATCCTTCGCTGCATGGAGCAGACGGCCTCGCCCATGGTGAGATTCACACAGACGTGTACATAAAAATCCTCAGCTCGGGACCCTGATCACACAAATCCATTTGTAATAGGATTGATTGATGTCACACACCACTTGGATCACAAAAAAGTGACAATTTTTGTCATGTAAAGCTTATTTACATCTCGATCCAGACTGGTCTGGTTTAAGACTGTATTTTAGGTTCATAAACTGACAGCAGATGGTATGAAAGGTTGCAGCTATGAAAAGCAGTGTTATATTGTGCACTGTTAAAGGAGCCAGCTGGCTGAAACCTATTAATAACAATTCTAGTTTTTTAAATAAAAAAATCATGTTTAAGATTCAGAGCAGGAACACAGCAAGCAAATCACAGCCACCTGCACTTCAATAATGCATCTCACCACAACAGAGGCAAATTATGTTTTAGCTCCCTCTTCTGGTTGTTAAAGGAATTAGTCAGCTACATCTATTCTGTTTTATATTTCAAGCACACATACAGCACACATGCACCTCTCCACAGATTGTACCCCCCGCTGTCCTCTGTAATCTCCCCAGCTACTGATGAGTTAGTTACCTGGCAGAACCTTCTCTTACTCTTATCCCTCTCATTCTTCTTCTTCCAGTATGTTTGGGAAAGACTGCTTCCTGGTTTCAAACACAAGAACTTCCGCAGTCGAGAAGGAATCTGCCTCTGTCTCAGTGCCACGCTCAGCACGTGAGTTACTTCTCTTTCGTAATCTGTGTATGAAAGCCTAACTTGTAAAGTGTAAGACGACTTCATATAAGGCATATTTTCTTTCACCTTGTGTTCAGATGGTCACATGTTAGTTCTTACACTGAATTTAATATACATATCCATCCACCCCACTTTTCAGTTTTTTATTTGTTAAAAAAGTATAAAATATCCAATAAATTTCATTCCACTTCACGATTGTGTCCCAATTGTTGTTGATTCTTGACAAAAAATTAAAATTTTATGTCTTTATGTTTGAAGCCTGAAATGTGGCGAAAAGTTCAAGGGGGCCGAATACTTTCACAAGGCACTGTATATATATCTACACACACATCGAGTGTATAGTCTGACAGATTTGCAGTCCTAATCTCACACTGCTGGCGTACATTTTCAATATGGCTTAATGAATGTCCCACACAATAGGGGGTGCACAGTGCAGTTAGTGCCACCTTCATGACCCATTTTGTTTGTCCAAGTAACACACATGTTCTCTGTCTTTGGGATTAATCCTCTTAAGTGTTTGTGTGACTCTGTAGAGTTGGCACATGTGAAACAAATGGCTCCATGGCTTTTGTCATGTGGTGTTACAGTCTTCAGGCACAAATGCTTATTTCTAAGTGAATTAGTTTGTCCTAATTTCCTCCAATTAGTTATTACAGGATTTCTGCTCCAGTAGGAACCCACATAGCCAGAGATACCAGGGAAGCTGCTGCCGTAAAGTGTTTTAAAGAAACATGCATATAGATGTAAGACTAAACGCATGCTTGTTTGTGGCAGCTTGTTTGACAGCAGTTAAGATCTATGCACGTTGGCCTTTACTGTATTTTCCACCTGGAGGTTACACACACAGCAAATCTAGCCTGTTAGAATTGCTGTGCTAATTATAGCATGTTTCTGCTAATGGAAAGTGACACTGTTGTGCTAAATGCTAAGCTGCTGAATGATAGTAAAGCTAAACAAGTCAAGAACATTCATTAATAATGAGTAGACTTAGTAAAACAGTACAGAAATGGTCTGCTTTTGGGTTTTAACGTATTTGTATCGTCTCTCTTAATGTGCAGTCCACATGGCTGCAGATGTAACAGTGATGAAGAAAGCTCAGTGTTGTAGAGTTTTGAAGAAAATGAAAATGGACAAAACACACATTGAAAATAAAAAGACGGCATCTTTGTTTGCTTGCATTTTCTGTATTTACTGTGTATTTCTTTACACAGCTGACGTGTTTTCCAGGCGATGAAAGCTTTTCTAAATTTGCTTGTGTTTTGTTTACCTGTACTGTTGTTTCTAGGTGTATTTCCTTCTGTTTCTTGTGTGTTTTTGTTGCTATTTTTCAACCTACTCTCTGTTGAACTCTCTCAGCTACCTTAGAAATGTGTGCCTCATTGATTTTTTTGTTCTCATGAATATAATTTGCATAGTGTTTGTGCCAAGGACATTCATAAATCTCCCATAGTTCCTAGTTCCTTGTTCACAGTTATACCAGGCATTTAACCCTCCTGTTGTTCTCGTCTACAGGCACCAAAAAATATTGTTTCCTTGTCTCAAAAAAAAAAAATCCCGAAATTCAGCAAAAAAATTCAACAAATTTCTGAAAATTTGAAAATCCTTCAGGAAGAAAATTCTAATAATTCCTTAAAAGTTTTATTTTAAAAATAATCCCCCAAATTTGTCAAGAAAATTCTTGTAAATATTTTCAAAAATGAGTAAAAGTCTTCCAAAAGAATCCTAAAAATATCTGAAGTGGTTACATACATACCAGTAAAACGTCTAATGTTTTCTTTAAGAACATTCACAAAAAAATCAACCAAAATTCACTGAAATTTGCTGGATTTTTTGTGTGAATGTTCCTAAGAAACATTTTTAACATTTCTTTTTTTCCCAACAAAAAATGTTGAAAGATTTTCCAAAAATGTTGAAAATGTGGACATCAGAAGTTTCACTGTGAAAATGTATTTTTTTTCCACATTTTCAAACTTTACAATGGTCAATTTTGACCCACAGGACAACACGAGGGTTGAAAAGTCAGTCCACTTGAGAATATCCATCCGTCCATCCTCTATACACCGCTTTATCCTCATTAGGGTCGCGGGGGGTGCTGGAGCCTATCCACTTGAGAATATGTATTTTCTAAATTCCTGAAAATGGTGTGAAGGGCATGGATTTTATTAGACATTAACATCAGATATTCATGCTTCAATACTATTCTTGTGGCTCTCTTTCAGGTGTGGAGCCCAGCCGCTGAGCCTCAGTAAAATAGTTCCTCATCTCTGCTCTCTTACTGGAGACCAAAACCCACAGGTAGGCGACACAGCGCTTTAGCAGTATTATGCATAATCAACATGACAGTGTATTTGTTTATACTGTGCCATCTCTGTATGCGAATGCAAGTGTCTAGAGGTCATTTTTTTCTTCTTTGTATCAGTCCATAACTAAGCCTGTGGTTTGGCTGTCAGTATGCAGTGTGTGCTGGCAGGCGTCTTAAGCCAGCTCTGTGATTATTGCTGTGATTAGTGAGAAGATGGGCTCTGTTAGTCCCCCCTACCCGGCTTCACTGCTGAATCATGAGCACCAGCACCCAGTCGTTAACCCACACAACGGCGCTAGCTAGTGTGTGTGTGTGATAGAGAGGACGGTTTAACCTCCCGTGGAGTTGCACCCCAAAGCTGAAATCTGCTTCTGTCTTCTACCCAATGATTATCTACCCACATACATCCCAACCAATCACTATCTTCAGCAGACCCACCCACCCTCAGTTGCAGAGAATCCCTTTAACAACATCCCATCACCCAATCACAACGGTGCTCACAGCACAAGCAGCAAATCAGAAGTCTCCCACTGGAGCATGGGTCCTCCAGGGTTTATATTTTAATGTGTGTTTATGGTTACACCTCTTAGTGTGTTTAAGTGAGGGTAATCTTTATCAAATCATTAGGGAAAATTAACCATAATTTTAACATACACACACACAGGTTATTTTTGCATTGCACGGTAGGGGAACCACTAGCTGCCTTTTTATGTTTGTACATGTGTAAGAGGGCTGAAAAAATTGCGCGTTTGTCTGTAGGTACGTGAAGCTTCCATAACAACATTGGTGGATGTTTATCGTCATGTTGGAGAGAGAGTCAGAGCAGACCTGGGAAAGAGAGGACTTCCAGCTGCACGGTGAGTTTGTGTTCTGTTGTCCTGTATTGATGAGCTCTCCCTTTGTGGCTGCTGATAGTATTTTTATGTGTGTGTGTGTGTTTGTGTGGAGGGGCTGTGGGTCCCGTGGCCTTGGCACTCAGTCTGTCCCAGGCCACACCATGCACCACTCTGCCCTTCACACACACAGAGGCTGTTTCATCCAGAGCACAATGCTGACTGAGGTTGGGAGGGGGCAGCAGGGGCACAAAGGCGTTGGGTGGAGTCACAAAATTGAGGAAAAATCGGAGAAAGTGTGTGTTCATCTGAAGAGGGTTCATTGAGTGGTCCTTCTTCGGTCGTCCTGGTTACATGTGCAGGGGTGAGGGTTATTCTAAGCACACAGTGACCCCCTCTTTTTCCCCCCCGTTTTCCTCTTTCTCCCATGTGTGGAATTCAAGCAACAGCCACTGTTGTGTGCTGACTGCTCAGCATGAGTCTTGCGTCTGTGAATGCTGGCTGTGGCTGTGTGTCATGTGTTGTGCATATTAAGCCAGTCTGTCTCCAGTGTAAACACACCGTCTATGTATGTGGGATTTGAGCTGATTGGTATGTCTGTGTCCCTTAGGTTATATGTGGAGGTCTGGCAGATGCAGTGATTTAGGTCTGAAACCTGTACCTATTCTTTTTCTGTTGATGTTGTGAACAATTTTTAGGAAATTCCTTGAAATAAATACCTATTTTTGCATGCATTGTGTGTGGCATACCCATTTTTATCCATATGTTTACTGATAGTGTTGAAGCCCTGATGACAATAGTAATAGTTGTTGTGTGCACATTCATAGAACCTCAGTGAGATAGATGGTCGGTAACATCAATATAATTGAAGTACCAGCTGTGCAGTACCAGCATGCTGGAACTCAGAGCTCCTATTAATTTCATTTGTGATGATTCAACAGATTATAGTCTTTACTCAGAAAAGTAGCCCCAGCATGAAACCTGGTGAAAGTTTTGTGTGTGTTTGTGTTAGCGTTGGGTTCAGGGTGGAATGCAGGGCTGTGGCCAGAGTCTTGCTGACTCAGTCACATATCTTGTATCGTAATTCTGTAGACCTAATGTCAGATTATCGAAAGAAAGATAAACTCATGACAGAGAAAAGAGTGTAGAACACAGAGAATTAAAGTTAAAACACTCTGGTCTGTTTTTATACTGTGTGAGGGAATAAACTTTGTAAAAGACAACTGAAGGGTTAACGCTCTGAGCTTCAAGTAGTCCTAGGCCTGCTCTTGTATGGGCTCACGTTTTACTGCAATATAAAGTCATGTACCTTGATGGAAACAGCACAACCATGGATAGAAGTCAAGAGATCTGACATGTCTTCTGTGTAGTATTTCAAAGTTATAATGCCATAAAGCATGAAAAAATAGAAAGATGTTTGATTTTATTTATTTTACAAAAAATTTAAAAAGCTTGATATCAAAGTGTAGAACATTTTATGGCATGTCTCCTGGTCATATCAAGAACCTCTGCAAGCTGTTGACATTTTACTACTGGCCTCCTCTGCTCTGTGTAGCCTCCAGTTCAGCCCAGTTCAGCTGAACATTGTCATGCATCTTTTGGTTGCGGTTGAGTGACTAATGGCTTCCCTGTTATGCTGGAGAGCACAGAATTTTTGTTTTTCCCCCCACAAGCTTTTTGTTGCAAACTTATTTTTAATTGACACACGCAGAAGAAAATGATTTTGATGAAATATTACTATTTTGCGCTGTTTTCCGATGGAACAACATGTCACAAATGAGTAGCTCCAGGACTAACAGAAATGTGAAAAATCCAACGACTTGATTTTTTTTTTTTTTTTTTGTTGTCCGTGATTTTTCTGAACGATGATATACTTTTGAAACCTACCAGTGTTTTGTTTTTTTGTTTTTTTGTTTTTTTTTTTGGGGGGGGGGTCGGGATTGAAATTTAGGAACTGACCACAGAGATGACCTTTTTTTAAATCACAACTCTAAGCAGCACAGATACATCTTCAGCTGCAGAATATCCTTGACAGAGTGATATCTGTAATACAACCGCATGCTATACCAGCACTATTAATAATTTCTTCATGGAAATATGGTGTGTGTGTGTGTTATATATACACATACGTACTAAGAAACTTTGAGTCCTGGAATTCATGTAGATGTAACTTTTACACGCGTCACCCACCTAAACTGTGCTTCCAGACCAAAAACCACTTGGTTTGTTAAAAGTATCCACAAAGGATTGTCATCTGACAACAGTCTCCTATAAATGGGTCAGATGCAGGTTGACTGAGCATTCAGTCGACCTGCCCCCTGCATTATATTTTTTGTTCAAAGGCGAAATGAGCTCCCAGAACGATGTGAGTCATCTCCACTAGACACTGGGTGACCGTTATTCAATGACAGCCAGCAGCAGTATGAGGATGGGCTCCTAGAATTAGGAAATATGAAGAGTGAGGGTACAGGCATAGAGGGGGGGAGGAGCAGCCCCTGTCTGCTGCTAGCCATACAGCACCTCCCCCTCTGACGAATATGTGTGTGTCTGCGTATTGGAGGGAGGTTATGTAAAGGGTAACTGAATCTCCTCACTGCCTGTCACACAGATTGGCCCACTTGACTCTCCTTCTCTCATACAGTTTGCACACAAAGACGCTGCCTGAGATTCAACACTGTGTGTGTTGATTTCTTAGTGGTTGCGGGTGTAGACATACAGTATGTGTGCGCGACTGTAGGTGGTGCTTCATCGCATGCTCATAGCATGCTTTGGTCTCTCGCTGTTTGGCTCTCTCTCTCTCTCTCTCTCCCTCTCTCTCTCTCCCTCTCACGCCCTCCCTCCCTCACTCTTCCCGTCTTCTTTCCTCCCTCCCTCTCAGAGCCACTGCACCATGTTGGATACAAAGAGCTGAGGACCAGAGTGTGTCACTAGCATGGGAGCTAATGCAACGTTGCGCAGCAACGCAGCAACCTATTAATCAGCCCACTGGGAAATACTGAGGAAAAATCGAAGACTAAATGCCAGGTTATTTCTGAATCAAATATGCAAACAAAATGCTAATGAAAGCAAGGGAACCACGTGAAAACGCTGCACGACTGAGGAGCCAGTTGCAACGCTAATCGTCACTTATCAGGAGCTGCTAAGCTGTGGACCAGCAACCAGGCACCAAAAGACAGAGAAACAGACAGATAGAGGACGGTGTGTATGACTCTAATGCCTGTGTGTTCAGTTCCCTCGCTAACCTTTGGCAGTGAGACATTAGGGCATGTGGCTGGACATGTGTCATTGTCTCTTGGTTGTGATTTCGTCATACCAGACATGAGTAAATGACCGGGCTCAGTGAGCAGGAGATGTCTGAGAGTTTGATTTGTGTAAAGCCTTCTTTTTATCTTGACTTGTCTGTGGATTGGGCTGGGTCATTGCCCTGTTTTTCTGCAGACAGTTCTACCTGTAAATCACATTACTGAGCCAATCTGGATTGTAATTTTGTGTTTGTGTGTGTGTCTGATACTGAGCAGGATGTTCAGCAGGACTCTTATGTTACTACTGCAGCTTCATGAGTGACTGCCATGTTAGACACACCCACCCGCTAACAGACAGACAGGCGTGCAAGCTGTCCACATGTTGCTGCTGCTGATACTCTCACTTGGGATTCACAGCACCTTGTTTGTCTCTAGGTCAAGGCTGGGGTGTGTGTATCCATCTGTGTGCCAATTTTCCTCGTCATAATATCGAATAAAATCGGCTATAGTTTCCTTAATTTAGTCTGATATTGATGTATCAAGTTCTGAAATTGCAATTAATTGATTTCCATTGTTGTGTATGTCTGCGTGTTTTGCTCTAACCTTGTTTTCTCTCTCCCTCTCTTTTTAGGTTACAGACAATATTTGCTCGTTTTGATGAAGCCTTGAATTCGGGCAACATGGCTCTCAGCCCGAGTCACGGTCAGTGCCTTTTCTCATTTATTTTGCCGCACTTGTATTGGAGAGCCACCAGGTTGAGTCATGTTGTCAAGATGGTTTTGTTGTTTTCAGGCTGTTTGTGTGTGTCTGTGTTTGTGTGTGTGGCCTGTGCATGTCTAAATGGGCTTGTGCTTTTGTGGCTGTGCCAGTTTGTTGCCATGAGCTTCTGTAAGAGGACCTAACAGGATTAATGGTTTAGTGTGTCTACGTGTGTGTGTGCGTGCGGGTTTTCCGACAGAGCCAGACCCGAACTGAAGGCTACTGCTAAGTTTTTGTTATCTAACAGTAGTGTGGACTGTGGATCTGTCAGAGTCTGAGCCTTAGCCAGTTTTCTTTGGTCATTATAATTTAGAATTGCATGAACAACATCTCTTATAGTGATGTGTCTCTTTACACAACACTATCCCTGTTTGCATACCTTTTGTTAGTGTGATTTTCAAACTTGACACTTATATTAAGTGTTTGTGTGAAGAGAATTTATTGAGAGTTGATTAACACAGTGAATTTTGCAGGCTGGCAATAGATCAGCTGTGATTTTACCAATCATAATCATAGGATTCTGACCTGACAAACCAGGTGGTTGTGAGGACACACACATGGACAGCTGCGCATTTGCGGATGCAGAGTTGTTGCTATTATGCTACTTTCCTCGTCTGTGGGAGCCGATTTGAAGGACTGTGTTCTGTACATGTTCAGTCCATCAATGCTGGCATATTTTGCACATACACAATCGTAGCATAGTGGCTGCACAGACACAAATTTTGGGCTGCACACATCCACAGAGGGGTCTGGCCTCACACAGATTTCAGAGTTCGTGATTGGAAACTTAAGAAAAGGACAGGCACTTTGAAAAATAACACATGGTAGGTGATTAGATTAAGCATCTGTCCATTACAAGCTCTCACAAAAATGGATTTATTCATTCATTCACCACAGGCTGCTAGCTCATTTTTTAGTGTCACTGCAATCCCTGACCTCAAGTTACCTCGCATAAAAGTCTCTCCAGTTGCAGTGCGATCAACAGATTTAAAATTTTTAGCCAAGAGAGACATCAGATTTGTATTTGGTATGATCGGATACCTCGAGTTAAAGTATAAGAATAATTTCCAGGTCAGATTTCAGTAGCACTGCTTTGATATATGGTTCATTAATTTATTCAGTATTGTCTTATTCAGGATCTTTGTCTTTGTCTAAAAGCTGAGTACAATACATTGTATTTTCCTTTCCAGGGTGTTTGACTTTTTTTCCCTTTTGTCCATACCCGCCATGGAAATGTTGATTACTGGAAAATCAGACGCTGCATAAAATCTTATTTCCATTATACATGAAAGTGGGGGATTTCCAACAACTACTGGATGTGATGGGAGTTATCAGTGTGAATTCACATGAGAAGCAAACTGTAGATTGTATGCATAATATTTGGATTACATGTATGTTTTGTTTAGTACTTCAGAAGTAATGACAGTGACAAATTTTGAAAGACGATGAAAATCTCTTTACATAAACAAATCCCAAATTTTGGTCCAATTCATTTTGAACTGTGTGGCTTTAAGCTGAGTTTGTGCTCACTCCGAGGTCAGTTTGGTCTGTTGTTGATGTCTAGCAGATTCTGTCACTGGTTGATGGTCCCTTTAGGCTGCCCTGTCACTGCATCTGCCTGTCTGGCAGCGACAGCAGTGGTTGGTGCTCGATATGCTGTTGCAACCTGTTTACTTGGAGAATGACATTGGGAGAGACGTGAGGAAAAGCTCATGTTGCGCAGTGAGTGTTGTTGATGCTGTCTCTGGTGGCAGCAGAGGGACAAGGAGTGTTTTTTTGTTTGTTTAATTTTTTATCTCCCACTTCCCTCGGGTTTAGAGCAAAGTCGTTTTTTGGGTCCATGATTATGTAACTCTTGTGATCAAATGCTAAAGGGATATTTTGTGTTGTTGTTTTCCGTCATGTGCTTTGCCCAGGATGAATGCAGTGCTTTTCTTTGAACTATTAGCCTGCCACTTTTTACTCATAATAGTGGGAAAAAGATCATAGGAGGAAACCTTATAGCATTCTAAGGGAGAGAAACAACGAGCTAACTTGGTGAACAAAGCATGGAGTCGTCATTTATTGCGGCATATCGCCCACTTGATCTGCAACTATCCTCTACAATAAATGGTTTTACAACCCATGCAACAATCAGACACTTGTGGAGCAGCACACTTAATGCTTGAATATTCTGTTTCAAAACTACTGCAGCATACAGTTTTTGCATTAGTGCTTCAGTTTGTCTTTTATGTTGGGTGGCTGTTAGCAGCTGCTTTAAACTCTTGACTGTATATCCAAACTGCCTGAGTTAACAAAGTGGAACTGACTGCAGGTGCTTACCCTGGGGAACTTTAGCTAGGTTTCCTGCTGTTTGGCCTCGGTTGCTACCTAAAGTTTACTTAAGCTTCTTTCTTACTTACGCCTCAGCTACTGCAGATTTGCGTGCCACAGTTGTCCAGGCAGAGTCCCACAACTGTAAAATTCTTCATGTTTGTCTCGTTATTTGATTATGAATGCTATGTATTTACATGATAAATGATTTGATCTGGGCCTGGGATCTTTCTGCATGGAGTTTGCATGTTCTCCCTGAGCATGCGTGGGTTTTCTCCGGGTACTCCGGCTTCCCCCCACAGTCCAAAAATATGCTGAGGTTAATTGATGACTCTAAATTGCCCGTAGGTGTGAATGTGAGTGTGATTGTTTGTCTGTATATGTAGCCCTGCGACAGACTGGTGACCTGTCCAGGGTGCCCCCTGCCTTCGCCCGAGTCAGCTGGGATAGACTCCAGCACCCCCCCCCCCCCCCCCCCCCGCAACCCTAATGAGGATAAAGCGGTGTACAGAGAATGGATGGAAGATTTGAGCTTTAAAATGTGTGAAAAAGCCCCAAATTCCCTGAAATTTGGAGCTTAGATGATGGGTTAATAAACCAACTAGCTAATCAGTTTTGTTGGTCATATTTTGTGTGCCGGTAAATTTCGTTGTTGGGTCTGTAGGGTCACCATGGGCTTTAGGAGATAGTGTTTGTGAAATTGTGATGTTTTCAATATGGTTTGACCGAACAATAAAGAGACTAATGGTTGAATTTCACAGGGGGCTTGGGAAAGTAAATAAACATGACCATGTAATCAAAAATATCAGTGAAGTTGCTGATTGATTTTCTGTCGATCGACTAATTTAATAAGTGTTTCTTGAGAATACTCGTGAAAATGCTGTGACATGTATGTTCTGTCCAAACAGCATGACTTGTATTTAAATCCCCACACACCTTTCCAATTTTGGATAAGGAATGCCTATTCTAGATAATGCAAATATTAATCTTCTGTTAATGTTGGATTCTGTCTCTCCAACCTATTCTTGCCTTCTTAAGTCATGTCTGGCACTCAGCACCTCTCAGTCCATTGTTCACAGTTTACTCTGTGTTTGGTAAGAAAATCTACCAAAACAGGTTACAGAAGTTCAGAAACTGAATGCGACAAAATGAGCTGCTGGGCTTTTCTTTTTTCTAAGCACTCCTCAACCTCTGAGCATGAGACACAAATTCACATCCTCCGCTAAAACACAAAGTGCCTTCTGACTTGCCCTTGCCCCACTTCATTTGTAGGCCGAGTCTTGGCGTTTGCTTTAAAGGGTTTGAGGCAGCTGTTGCTGAGAGAAGAGGAGGGAGGGAGACGGGGAGGGGAAAGGATTGAGGGAGGAAGCTGACAGAGATCCCTGGCAGTAGCCGAGTCATTGCGCTGTGCCTATCAGTGCCTCTCCCTGATTCATCATGACAGAGACAGAGAGAGATTGAACAAACCGGGCAAAGAAAGTAGATAGAGGAGAAAACGGAGGGGCAGAAGTGAAGGTGGACAAAGGCAACAGAGAGATCCTACCCTTAACACTGTAACTATGGTAGTTGGGGATGATGGCGATGGTAAGTGCATGTGTGTGTATGTGTGTTTAATCTCATCTGACTGCGGATGCTGGCACTTAGACAAAAGCTTGTCAGCATATGGTTTTAGATTGAAATCAGCTTAAACTCCAAGCACTTTCATTCCAAGTACTTTGGCTCAAACATTGGCTGCCTCTGCATGTGTGAGAGAAAACTGGGGTGTCCTGAAATGTCTCCACTGTGTTGTATTACATTTGTGCATGTGTGTTCCTAGATACGAGTAAGTATGCGTGGGTGTATGGAACCTTTGATTTCTGCTGTCTTTAAAATTCATAAGAAAGGCAGCAGAGAAATATTTGGGAGAGATGGTTGCATTGCTGTAACTTGTTGCTGAGGCCTGACTTGAACCCGAGATATCATTCATGGTTACATGATGCTTTATGCACCCAAGCCAGCAGGACGCTCAAAGTGAATGTTCTGTCAGGATTCACTCACAATCTCTCCATTCACTTTGGTTCAGATAGGCGAAGAGAACATTTCCTTACCTTTTGCTTTGCTTTTCAGCTGATTTTTATTTTCAAGTCAAATGAGAAAATAATATACTGTGACTTTTCTCTGAAATAGCATCTCTGCTTATTTTTCTCTCCCTCTTAAAATCTCTCCTTTGCAGAAATAATAGGTCAAGTGTGTGCTTGTACTGTATTGGCAGCACCCTCTCAGTATCAAGGGCTTTGGAGGAACTGATTAGCGAGTAGACATGTCTTTCTGACTGTAAGAATTCAGTGCATGCATGCTTGGATTTTAAGATCATGTTAATTATGACCAAATATTTATTGCTGGATATAGTCCACTATTGCTCACTGTGCTCATATGGACTCGAGAGTGGGTTTGCACACACATTTAGCCAAAATATCTTCCAGTGAGAGCAGGAAAAAGCATTGCTTTATACATATGTGAAATTAGATTTAACTTGATCAACATGAGTCGAGGATTACACTCAATGTCTTTCATGCATCATGCCAAACATTAAATTGAAAAAGTACTGTTATAGGTCAAATGTTTCAAATCGACCAGGCGTCAATAAAAACATTAATTATTACATCGCACATACACTCAATCTCAAAATTTAAACTCACCGACAAAACTGGAAGTAAGAGACCTGCAGCACAAATTGAATATCATCGTCTGTTCTTTTATCATTCACATTGACCAATAATATATTAGTCACTGTGTGTATTCTTTAGTATAATGTGTATAGGGCATGTTTTTGGTGTTGGTGTACGTGAAAGTAAAGCATGTCAGCGCCGCGGACACCACGCTCGGTTCCTATTTAATGTCATTTGGCCGTCTAAAAATGTGCCGGTATGAATGCAAAAACGCAGACACACCATGGAAGCGCAGAGCTATTCGGTGCCTTGCAAACTGACCATCAGTAGCAGCTTTCATTGCTTGCATAGTACTTCAGTGTTGACAGGGATTGACACACACACACAGACACTCTCACTCTCTTGCAGACATGCTCATTCTGCTTCAGTGCATCATCGACTCTGCAAAGGGAACCATGACCCTGTTTCTAGGCTAAACTGGTTGCTATAGCGAAGGTTTCTTCTCAGAATATTATGATTTATCCCTCTCCCCTACTTGGCATTGGAGCCTAAATTATACCTGTGTGTGGTTGTGCGTGTGTGTTTGTGTGTGTGCATGTGTGTGTGTGTCTTCATTTAATGAGATCATTTTCCCTGAGCTGGGCTAGAAGTGGAGCAGTCTGTCTCCCGTTAGAGAATCCAGGCCTAAACCTCAGATGTGCCTCTCACTCTTCCTTTCCTCGCTTTTTTTCTCCGTCATTCTCTGTCTCACATTAGGTTGTAAGTGAAACGTCGCTCATCTGACCTTCTGATGCATTCCGATAAATGGCGACAAATGAAATGCATAATTTCTGTTCATAATAAAACTTCCATTTTTGAAAGTACAGGTCCTGATTTTTCTCTTAAAAGATTAAAAGCTTTTCCACTAATTCTGTATTCATCCCATTACTTTGTTGCCATTTTGATACTACAAATATTAACCATTCCTGCAGACATAATATATTGTATAATAATTGCTATTTTTTACCCTCCTGTTGTCCTCACTTACGGGCACCAAAAAATAGTTTCCTTGTCTGAAAAAATTTCAAAAATTCAGCAAATTTCTGAAAATTTGCAAAACCTTCAGGAAGAAAATTCCAATAATTCCTTAAAAGTTTCCCTTAAAAGTTTTATTTAAAAAAAATCCCACAAATGTGGCAAGAAAATTCTTATAAATATTTTCAAAAAATGAGTAAAAATCTTCCCAAAAACTCCTAAAATTATTGAAATATATGATGAATATATGATTACATATATATCAGTAAAACTTCTAATATTTTTAACATTTTTTAAATATTTTTTAATATTTTTTAACATTCACAAAAATATCAACCAAAATCCTAGCCTAGCCATGCTAGACAACCCACGGCAACGAATTTAATTCTCTGCCAGGGTGGGTCTAGTTACCTCGAGGTTGGATGCTCCTAAAACTGGCCGGACCAATCACCATGAAGTGTAGAGTCAGAAGGCGGGCGTAACGAAGTGACGACAGAGGTGTGACGATTCTGACAGAAACAACCGGCGCACAATAAACGGTTATCTTCCGACTCGGCTTTGGCCACAGCCCTTAAAGATTTGAAGCTACAATTCAACTTGAAAGATAAACAAAGGACGGCACTGAAGTGTTTCATTGAGAAGAAAGACGTATTTGGACTTATGTCGACGGGATATGGCAAATCCTTAATATACCAGTTGGCTCCGCTGGTTGGGATCTAATGGAACTTAGCCACAATCCGCCGGCGCTCTAGGAACTACGTCAGCCTATTCGTTGCACTGATTGGTTGTATACCTACCCAATTGCTGCAGAGTGATTTGATAGACAACCTTTTAGCCCGCCTCCCTCCCTGTGGAGAGTTCCTAGACCCTTGTGTCTTAACAGCTGGGTCTGGCACGGCTAGGCTACCAAAATCCAGCAAAATTCGCTGGATTTTGGATGATTTTTTTGTGAATGTTCTTAAGAAACATTTTTAACATTTCTTTTTTTCCACCAAAAAATGTTCAAAGATTTCCCAAAAATGTTGAGAATGTAGACATCACAAGTTTCACTGTGAAAATATATATTTTTTCCCACATTTTCAAACTTTAAAACAGGTCAATTTTGACTCGCAGGACATCACGAGGGTTAAAGTGCTTCATTTTCTTTGTTACTCTACATGTATTTAGTTGAACAGAACAGATTTCTGTCAGATTTGCACGTTGTTTTATAGTCTATTTTTTTATTGACACACATACTTCCACTACTTTATTTTGGAGCTGGGGCAGTCGAGAGTTTTTAATAGCTTTCGTCCCAGTCACTGCGGTGCTATGTTTGTTCTTGTTTCCACTGGTAGTCATTGCCATGTGAACGCAGTCCAGTGTCAAGATTTTCTCTTTGTCATTTTTTACACTGGACTCTACACACTGTCACATGGTCCTGAGCAGGAATATGTGAAACTGCCTGTATCCCTGCACATTAGAGCAGATCAGCATCACACACAGACTCTGTTTTTGCAGTGTAATTCCTCTGAAGATGTCTGGTTATGCTCTTAGTCATGTTTCAGATTTTTAACCGTAATACTTGATGTATTTTGTAAAGCTCCACCTGATAAGATGTGGAAATACTTTTTCTGTTACTGAGATTAAGCAAAGTTTGTGTAAAACAGTGTTGCTATATTTGCTTTGGAGACAAAAAGTGTTTATACTAAGTCTAGTACTATGCAGACTTTTGATTCAAAAGGGCACCAAACAGGATTGAAGGAAGCGAAACCATGCTGTGATTAGTTCAGATTTCAGTGGGGCACAATGTTTCTGCTGCACTGTGCTTGCTGTACAGTTTGGCTGTTTTTTTTATTTGATCTAGTCATCTTTAGCTGGTTTTGTTTTAATTTCAGTTAGTTTAAGATTAAAATGCACAGTAAAGGCTCTATCATTAAATAGTGGCACTTTTACTCATTGCTATAAACATTCACCTTTGAATCCAGTTAATTAATTACTAAGATAATATTGAGTTGGTAAAGTTTATAATGTGACATTTTATTCTGTTTAGCAAACAAATGCCTCCATTCTTATATATAAGTTGTATGCCCTTTTGTGTTTTAGGGGGGTTTAGAATAAAATCCAGTTTGGTTAGAATAGAGCCAGTGCTGCCACCATGTGGTCAAAACCAAAACAAAAGGTCTGTGTTTGTGTTCAGAGATCTGTTAACAAGAATGTGATTAGCTCTGTCTGTTTCAGATACACTTTCTGCCTAGATAGAGACAGATAAACAAGACAAGAAAGTGCATGTCTCACTTCATTTCCTCCACGCCTACTCATATGTAGAATATATTAGTTTTTAGGCAGAGAGGATTGGCATACTGGGACTCTGGTGTGTGTTTCTACAGAGATGCGTTGTTGTCTTTGACTACTGATTGATTGCTTTTGGACTCCTATCAGGTTTATCTGTTTCTGCCAGTCATCTGCTATCCTCGTTTCTTTCCTGTTTTTGACTCTTCTCCTGAAATGGAGAGAGGAGGGAATCTCGGCCTGGAGTTTCCATGGTAACGCTGCCTGGTACACGGCGGAGCTGATATGTCTCTCTCTGTTTCTGTGTCGTGTATTGCTATGTGTATCTGCTTCTGTTACGGATTTGCATGTTGTGCTATATTTGTTGGCAGTGTGGTGTATCAGTGGTGATGTTTAATGCTGCTATAAGAGCCTTTCCTCCTCATCAATCCACAATCCGTCCTGATTTCATAAACTGACATCAAACAAGAGAATAAACATTCAGTCCAACTGTTGATTAAACTAAAGTGGTGAGGTTTGTGTGTGCCAGTGGGTTTAGTGAACATCGGTTTTCTTTCTGTTTGCTGCTCTATTCATTTGAGAACCTGGTCTGCACAGGTTGCCATGGCAACAACATGTGTGCAGTCTGCTCTCTACAAGGGATTCTTTCTCTCTCGCTCTCTTTTTCTCTCTCTCTCTCTCTCTCTCTCTCTCTCTTTCTCTCTTTCTCTCTCTCTCTCTCTCTCTCTCTCTCTCTCTCTCTCTCTCTCTCTCTCTTTCTCTCTCTCGCTCTTGCTCTCGCTCTCTCTCTCTTGCTCTCTCTCTGGTGTCTTTGCTCTGCCCTTCACCCAGAGACGTTTATTTCCCGTGGGGTCTGACTAGACAAAAGCACAAGATGCTAATCATGCTAACATTGATGCTAATCAATGCTAAGACCCTTGATGCATGACAGAGTGTTGCTAATGGACCCAGGGGTTTTGTTAGAAAGCAATTAAATTCACTGAATTTTGAATCATACTGTGAATTCATTCACTAGTGTCATTATTGTTAAATCACATTTAACTGTAAACATCCTAATATTTATGCATCTGCTTCTGCATGTATTTTGCAAAAATAATAACCTGTTTAATTCAGGTGTTTATTATGCACAAGAGGGTATTTTAATTTTCTTGAGCAGCGAAACCAGTATGCTAACTCAGAACAGTTACTATGAACAATAAACTAAAATTATTTGCTGGTCAGTTACATATTGAAAGCAAAAATCTCTCTTGCCTATGTGCATATACATAAGTATAATGAGGAATAGCTGTACAGATTTTTTTATTTTTCTCCATCACATTAGATTGAGGTTAAAGCTCGATATTTAAGCAGCAAAAATAATTGGGGATGTTTACATCTATACTGGGCAAATGGCCGAGTAGCCTCTGTTACCCAATTATGACACAATATGATGCAATTATAGGGAAATGCAGCAGGACTAGACTAGTGGGTCTGTGCATTTATTTTACTTGCTGCACACCAGACAGATTTTCAGAATCCCCCAAAACAAGCCAGAGGCAAGAGATGTCTGCAGTACAGGGCTGGCAGAGGTTCATCAGGCAAGATACCAAGTGTCTGCTGACGTCTGTAGGTTGAGAACTTACATCTGTTGTTGACTGTAAAGGATTTGTTGGCCAATTGTGAACATAATGACTGTCAGAGGAGTTATAGTAAATAGGTCTAGATGCTTTGGACCGGTCAACTGCTCTTGAAGAATTGTAAGCTTTCAAAAAGAGCATTTAAATAGTTTGTCACTTAAGTACATGCAAAGTGCAGAAAACAGAAATAAAAATGTAAATCTAATTAATATTTGGTATTACCACATTTGACCTTGAGCTGCTTCTGTTATTCCAGACTGACTTGATGATGCTGAGATCAAAGAACTGTGGGGGAAAACTCTGTCATTCATTCTGTCATTTCCAGTCCAGCAGGAAAATAATCAAAATCATGTCATTGTCACAGACTGCACTGTGTTTGTGTGAGAGAGGCACAGTGGGAGGGTCAAGGCCTCAGATGGAGGGGTGTGGTTCACCCTCCTCTACCCCCCCAGTCATCAGCCCTCCTTTGATCATTGCTCCATCATCCTTTGTTCTTTTGTGTACATGGAGAGACTGAATACCTAAATGTGTTTTTATCACACAGGTAAATGTAGAAGCACAAAAAGTGTGTCAAGAGGTTGACTATTGTGTGTATGAGTGAGTGAGAGAGGCTGGAGTTTGTGTGTTGTCAATGGTAATGAGTTTAGGTTAGCTGGTCTGGCAGGGACACCGAGAAGCCCTGTTAATATTCCTGGGGTGTCTGTATTTGTGTGTCTCCCTTTTCTCTCCCATCACACACTCGCATTCAAAGGCCTGCCTCCACCTCCGCACTGGCTGCAACACCATGATGTCACCTCTCGTCTGATTGGCTGTGAGGCTGCTAAGAGAAGGAGGAGAGAGGCTGGGAGAGGGAGAGGGAGGGATGGACGATAGAGAGGAGTGAAAGAAAATGCCGGCACTTGTATGGGTGGAGGGGTTTTCGGACAGTGATGTGAGGCGCGCGCGTGAGCGCGCGTGTGTGCAGCTGTAGCCACACTATGAAGTGTGCGTGAGGTGTTTGTATCTCTTTTGGGGTACGGCTTGGAGAAGAGGGGGGACCCCGTTACCACGCCCTCCCAGAAGCATGAGGCGACTTATCTGCCAGCGGATCTGTGACTGTGAGTGCAGGGATGGACCTGGGTGTGCTGGTGTGTGTGTCAGTGACGGTGTGTTAATGTCAGTTCATGACCTACAACGTATACGTCTTTACATGTCCACTGGATGTTTACTGGGCCTGAAACAATAGGCTTTCCAACGGTATTGAAAAGGGTGTCTCATTTGTACACACTTGCATGCCTGGTATTGATTTTGCATGTTGACTCCGTGTGTGTAGGTAAGTTGATGTATGAGTCAAGGTGTAGGGTGGTGGCTTTGGCGCATTTCTTCATGGCTGGTTGTCAGAGCGACCAGAGCGCAACTGCATTCCTATGCCAACAGTTTGATCTCAACAGTCGACTTGTGTGCGGGTGTGTGTGTGTGTGTGTGTGTGTGTGTGTGTACTCACATATCATCCTCCACAAGTGTTTTGCTGGTAGATGCACGTTCCAAAAGCTTCATCATTGTTGCAAACCTGTCTCAAGTTTCACTGCTAGCTTTTCAGCTAACATGGTTTCTGCTGGCTAGCAGAATGATGCTTTGGCATCTAGAGAGTTCTGTCAGTCACCAGCTGTAGAGTTGGACATCTTGATCGTTCGGCTGTTTTTGACTTTGCAGAACTGGTCTGATGGTATATGTGGGTTTGCTTTTTTTCTCCCCTAACCAGCAGAGTGTTTGTAATTAGTATTGATTTATTAATCCTTACTTGGCTGTCTGTAGACTACAACCTCTTTGTACATTGTTTCTCATCATTACTTTGGCCTAAAGGTCTTGATACTCAACATTAAAGCAAATAGGGCAAATAGAAACCAATGTATGACATTTTTCAGAGGGTTTTGAGGGTCTGAATGATTAAAAATGCCAATTTTTAGAAAGCTCAATATGAGATTTGTTAGAGTAATTTAGATTTTCTAAAGTGAATCTTCAGTTATAAGTCTGTACTTCCTCATGGTATTTTTGTGAATGATTTTTTGAAGGTTATGAATATATTTAATATAGGTTCCTCTTTCATTAGACTATTTAAGGTTTGTTTTTGAAGAAACTGATTTTCTAAATTTTGTAAGATGATTAGTAACTGTTTTGTTTTTCTTTTTACTCGCCTTGTTGCCATTTGTTAAAACACTGCACAGAATTTGAACTCTAAAAATCTGTCCCCTCCATACAGATCGTAGTTTTGAAGATGACGACAGTGTGGATGGAAATCGCTCTTCCTCAGCCCAGGCTGCCTTCAAGGTTCCCAAAGTTCCCAAGAAGCCTGCTGACTCCTCTGCTACACGCAGGCCCAGCGCTACTGGAGGCAAGCTAGGTACTTAATTTCTGTTTTCACACACTCTTAATGCAGATTCACAGTTTATCTTTTGCATCCAAGTTGGAAGAAAACACATCTCTGTCCTGACAAGGCTGGCTTTCATCGCACATTCATGTCCAGTGGCTCATCCAGGCTTGTGGCAGATCACAAGTATGTGTATCATTACAATTGGCGAGCTTTATTTTTGGCTATGTAAAAGTTACTACATAGTATACTGATTTCAGAAGGACATAAATAAAAATCCCACTGACTGACAAGCACCCATTGACCACCCCCATAATGTGACTTCATTGTTTTTGGTTATTTGAACACAATTTTTCTCTTACTGCAGCTGTAACAAGACTTGAGCTGTCTTGCTGTGTTGGTGCCTGAAAGATTTCGTGTCTGTCGGTTTTTATCAAACCAAGAGAGAACTTTTGATCATATTTTTCATGCTGTTTTTTGTGCATGTGTTGCAGTTTGAAATTGTGTGTTGATTTGTGATCTGGATGTGAAATGAGCTCAACCCACATTTCTGTGCTTTCTTAGTTTTTCCCTGCGGCCAATTTTACCAACATTGTTTCATGTGTGAAGGGAAAGAATTCCCTACCATCCTGTAATTTTCCTGAGAAAGACAATTCATAATAGGTCAGAGGTTTCTGGGATGGTAAACAATTGGTATTGGTGTTCACAGTATAAAGAACATGACTATGGGAGCTATTTGAAGAGGTAAAAGACGTGCATTAGTAGGCCACAGTAACAGACTCCCTTTGTATATTATCTGAAATCTGATACACCCCCATCTGATACACTTATCAGTCTCATATCTGTATTCGACTCAGGGCTTCATATCTGCCTTTTGAAATAGTTTATTTCATCCTTTCTCTTGCCTCCTCCTTCTCTCCATCAAGACTCCCTGTTGCAGCAGGTTGGAGTATTGTGTTTGCTCCCTCTTTGCACGTATTGATCTTTCCCATCTTCCTCTTTGTCTGTAGAAAGCTGCGTTCCCACGAACATGCAGTAGGGTTCTGTAGCCTGCTGATGTATCTGTGTCAGCAGTGTCACACATAGACACATACATGCACACCCATGTCTTACATGCAAGCAATCCATCTGAGTCCTGATGCATTGCTCTGTTGGTCGGTAACACAAGACGGTGGTATCTTGTCACTTGGATCATTACGGTCTTATTGATTGTGGGGCGGCTGTGAGAGGCTGAATGAAGGGCGTTGTAGGTGTTCTTCTTACACACAGAACTACAGCTCTAAAACTTGTACCTCGTTAAATTGAGTATGATAAAAAAAAAGGAAAAGACCTTGCTTGAACTTTGCCACAGATTTGCAATATTCATTAACTTGCTTCCGGCAATGTTGAATATCTGTATGGACATTGGACATTGTAGCATTGTGGCTGCATTTTAGCTGCATTTTAGCTGAGCAGGATCAGCTGCAGCTTTGGTTACAGTGGCAGGAGGCTTTGAGGAGTTTTGGAAGTGCTCCGAGTCTTACACACTAATCTCTGTAGTCACATATACTACCAGTATGTCCAAAAGTTTAGACACACCTTCTCAATTTAATGGTCTTTCTTTATTTTCATGACTATTTACATTGTAGATTCTCACTGAAGACAAACAAGTGAAATAAGTCAAAACATGTTTTATATTCAAAATAGCCACCCTTTGCTTTGATTACTGTTTTGCACACTGTTGACATTCTCTGGATGAGCTTCATGAGGTAGTCACTTCATATGGTTTTCTAACAGTCTTGAAGGAGTTCCCAGAGATGCTGAACACTTGTTGGCCCTTTTGCCTTCACTCTGTGGTCCATGTCATCCCAAACTATCTGGGTTGGGTTTAGGTCAAATGACTGTGGAGGCCAGGTCATCTGATGCAGCACTTCATCACTCTCCCTTTTGGTCAGGTAGCCCTTACACAGCCTGGAGGTCATTTTCCTGTTGAAAAATACATGATGGTACAAGTAAACGCAAACTGGATGGGATGGCATGTTGCGACCATCCGTCCATCTTTTTTGCGTCGCATAAAGACACGGCAGATGGAACCAAGGATCTCAAATTTAGACTCATCAGACCAAAGCACAGATTATCACTGATCTAATGTCCATTCCTTGTGTTTCTTGGCCCAAACAAATCTCTTCTATTTGTTCATTTTCCTGAGTAGTGGTTTCTTAGCAGCTATTTGACCATAAAGGCCTGATTGGTCAGTCTCCCCTGAACAGCTGATGTAGAGATGTGTCTGCTACTAGAACTCTGTGTGGCATTTATCTGGGCTCTAATCTGAGGTGCTGTTAACTTGTGATCCCTGAGGCTGGTGACTCAGATGAACTTATCCTCAGCAGCAGAGGTGACTCTTGGTCTTCCTTTCCTGGGGCGGTCCTCATGTGAGCCAGTTTCTTCGAAGCATTTGATGGTTTTGCGAATGTGCTTGGTGATGCATTCAAAATTTTTGCAATTTTCTGGACAGACTGACCTTCAGTTCCTAAATTAATGATGGACTGTCGTTTCTCTTTACTTAGCTGATTGGTTCTTGCCATAAAATGGATTCTAACAGTTGACAAATAGGGCTGTCAACTGTGTGCCAACCTGACTTCTGCACAACACAGCTGATGGTCCCAACCTCATTAAGAAGGAAAGAAATTCTACAAATTAACCTTGACAAGGCACACCTGTGAAGTGAAAACCATTTCAGGTTGACTGGCTCATGAAGCTCATTGAGAGAAGACCAAGAGTGTGCAAATCAGTCATCAAAGCAAAGGGTGGCTATTTTGAAGAGTCTAAAATCTAAAACATGTTTTGCCTTATTTCACACTTTTTTGTGTACTACGTAATTCCAGACGTGTTCATTCATAGTTTTGATGCCTTCAGTGAGAATCTATAATCATGAAAATAAAGAAAAAAACATCAAATGAGAAGGTGTGTCCAAACTTTTGACAGGTTGTGTATGTAAAACTTGAATTGTTATTGTGTATATGTGTGCATAGATCTAGTAAAACATGAGCTCTTGCAACACTGTAAGTAAGTGTTTGGATTCAAATGGGAATCTGGCATGCACAAGATGGATGACTGGAACATTTTCTGTATAGCCTTGAGGCGCAGCGGGTATAAACATTACCTGCCGTTTTGTTGTTCATTGTTTTAAACATTTGAACCTTTTTTTGTCAGCTCTTTTATGTGCTATAGGAAGATAGTTTCCATGACGGTCCTTTTGTCTGCATTTGCATTTAGATGACGGTACGCCCACACACACTCTGGCACACCCAAAAGCAACGCAGACGACCGATATTTCAATTTACCGATAACCCACAATATTGGAAAAGTGTATCTGAAAGGATCTGATACTTTGATACTTCTCTCAAAGGCCGAGATGATTGCTTTATGCCAGCGGTTTTAATCAAAGCGAGATTCTGTTTTTTCACACGACAGGATAATAATCATGTCTCTGCTTTATGATCTGTTTACACAAATACAATAATACTTTATTGCAGCCTTAATTGCTCACTATGACATCATGCTTCCAATTTCATAAAGCTGCAATAAAAATAATTGAAAATGGTGATTGTGTTGTGTAACAGAGCTCTCATGGCTAGGCTGCCATTGTGTTACTCCTTGAGAGTAAAAGGGGATAGAGCCTACAGCTAACCAGCGGTCTGCACTGATGTTCCCCAGCTCTCTAAGGGACATGTACAGTTATGACAAGACATGTCTTTGTGGTCCAGTCTGATATGGAAACCTGGACCCCAGGGTAAAGGAGGAAAGGATAGATTTCTTCTGCCTCTATCTCCATTTATACCCAGCTCTCCTCCTCCATGTTTACAGCTACTCTTCAACCTCCTTTTCTCCTGTGAATATCTCCTGCCTAGTTTCCCTCACTGTTTTAATATTCTTGTTCTCTTGGATTGCTCTCAGCTCCTTCTTGCTTGCCTCTTTTTCTCCCGTCTCTTTCGTCGTTCTTTCTTTGTCTCATCTCTCCCATCTCTTTCTGCCTCCCTGGTTAGGAGTTGTAGGAGGTGTGGTCCACAGAGCTTCCAGCCCCCAGAGAGTTATGATTGACATGCCCATTACTGCCAGGAAGTCCATTAGAAACACAGTCTGCTCCCACTGGTTTAAGTGTGTGTAGCATGTGTGTGTGTGTAATTGGAAGTGGACCTGTTTTTGTTTTTTTTTTTAAGTTAAACCAGAGTCACAAATACTAGCCAGCACCAAAATCCTTAACCCTTTCCACACAGCGGTGCAATTAATAGTATCAGTGTCTACCTGCTCATTGTTAGAAGGGTGTTATTCACTGGTTTTCAAATCCTTCTCTAGCCTGGTGATGGTCAGAGGGAGACTTGTTATATTTTAGTGTGTGTGAGCGCATGTATATATACATTGTATGTTGTGTATGCGTATATGTGTGTATATATATATATATATATATATATATATATGTGTGTGTGTGTATATATATGTATATATATTGTTGGTTACACTATGTTTTTATTCTCTCTGTTGTTTATTCTTTTATTTTGTGAAGCACTTTGTGTTGCTTTTTAAATGGATGAAAGGTGCTATATAAATAAAGTTTGATTTGATTTGATGATTTAGAACAAAAATGTCAGGGCTGTTTGTTTTGACCTTACTACTGCAGAGCCATGATTGATTGATTGATTGATTATGGCTGTTTTTTATGAGAACATAAAAATATAAATCACTGGCAATCAGTATTATAAATGTACAGACACAGAGATATATTATTTGACTCTGCTCTGAATTATTTTTCATTCTTTCCAGTGTCGAAGGAAAGTGCCGGGGCAGTTGATGAAGAGGATTTCATTAAAGCCTTTACAGATGTCCCTACTGTCCAGGTAGAATACACACAGGAGCGTAAATAAAGACAGACACTCAGCAGGGCCATCAAGGCCAGACTGTGTGAGACTTTACCGTCCTTGACACATTTACCTTGCTCCTCCCTCTCTCTCCTGTTTACTTTCACTGTGTCTGCGCAGATCTACTCAACAAGGGACCTTGAGGACAACCTGAATAAGATCCGTGAGGTCTGCTCCGATGACAAGCACGACTGGGACCAGAGAGCCAACGCTGTTAGTACTTTATCCTCCAGGAGTTTCTTTAGCTCAGTTCTTAACATTAAAATAACCTACACTGACACTTCAGTGTTCTTGTATTTTGGATCCTGTGTGTTTTATTTTTTTATGTTTTTTTTTTTATAGCTGAAGAAAATCCGCTCGCTGTTGGTGGCAGGCGCAGCGACCTACGACTGTTTTTACCAGCACCTAAGGCTACTAGATGGAGCCTTCAAACTGTCAGCTAAAGACCTGCGCTCACAAGTGGTCAGAGAGGCCTGTATCACTGTGGCGTAAGTACTGAAACACTCCTCACTGAAGGGAAATTTCACAAGAGATCGAGGAGAAGATCTACTTTATCGTGGGTTGTATGGGTTCCAGACATAGCTTTTCACACTGGCAGCAGAAATTTGAAAGTGCATGTGAACGTTTCTTTAACTAGCCTGTGAATTTTTCTGACAGTGTCACACAGAAGTCACATTTTTGCAAATTTAGAACAAAAACAAGAATTTAAGAGAGAAACAGCTCACTGACAGCTAAAGAAAAATAACCCATGGAAATATTCTAGTAAAAAAACATCCACACAGGAGGTTTGTGTCACTAAAGGCAGTTCACAAAAGAAGCACTGTTTGCTTGCTGAAATTCTTGTTTTTGTTTGATATTCATAAAAATTTTTATGTTTATTTCAACAAAAAACGATTTCATAAAAGTACTTGTAGTAGATACAAAATGACAAACACTGATGTTTTCTTTGTGTTCTTTGGTGTCTTCCTGCAGCCACCTGTCGTCAGTACTGGGGAATAAATTTGACCACGGGGCGGAGGCCATCGTTCCCGTCCTGTTCAACCTCATCCCAAACTGTGCCAAAGTCATGGCCACCTCTGGTGTCTCGGCTATTCGCATCATAATACGGGCAAGTTTGAGAAGAATAGGTTCAACAGTCCTGTTCAAATTGTTTGTGGTCAATCTGGGTGCTTCTTCTTTTGGTTTGCATTTTCCACTTAATGCTACATGTCCTCTCTGCAGCACACCCATGTTCCCCGGCTCATCCCCCTCATAACCAGCAACTGCACGTCCAAGTCTGTGGCTGTAAGAAGGTGAGGCAGCAATGTTGACACTAAACTCATAAAAAGTCTCAAATAATGAACAGCTACGACAGGATATAATGCTTGTGATGCTGCTGCGAGGTAATGTATTTTTTTGTGAGATGATGAGAGTGATATAAGAAATGTGTTTTCTCCAGGCGCTGTTATGATTTTTTGGACCTTCTGCTACAGGAATGGCAAACCCACTCTCTAGAAAGGTGAGGACTGATTTCAGAATGCTTCAGAACAAAACTGCAAAAGCACAACTGTGTAGGATTTACTTTACTGTGCTGTACAAATGATAAAGTTACTTTCAGATCTGCTTTTTTTTTGGTATTTTTAATCATTTTTTGTCATTGTCTCAGGCACACAGCAGTTCTGGTGGAGAGCATCAAAAAGGGAATTCGAGATGCCGACTCAGAAGCCAGAGTGGAGGCCCGCAAGTAAGACACCAGCATGCATTTCTGAAAATTACATTATGTGAAATACGAGTAGTGCTAAATTCCTCACTGCCCTCCTTTTCCTTTTTGAACCTCTTGATTCTTTATATTTTTGCTCTATCCTTCATAATTTTGCTACCTCCCTCCTCACCAATCTTATATCCTCCCTCTCCACCTCTGACTGACTTCGCTTTTCCTCTGCTGCCTCTTTCAGAGCCTACTGGGGTCTGAGGAACCACTTTCCAGGAGAAGCCGACGCTCTCTACAACTCCTTAGAGTCATCGTACCAGAGGACTCTTCAGTCCTGCCTGAGGAGCTCTGGCAGCGTGGCCTCCCTTCCCCAGAGTGACCGCTCCTCATCTTCCTCTCAAGAGAGCCTCAAGTAATCAACGCTCAGCACTGTTCCTCCGTAGTTCACTTTAGACCTCTAGGGTTACTTAAAGATGACATTTGAGCCTCTGTATTTTGCCTGGAAAATCCAGACTGACTTTATGTATTAATATAAATACAAATAAAGGCAGTCTGGCATTGTGATGAGAGGAGACGATTTCAAAAAGGAGGGGCTAACAAATGCAGCTTGAACGAGAAAGAACCAATCAGCGTAACACGGATGTGACGCACAAACAAATCGACCTTGTAGTCCATGTAGTCCAAACAACAATGGCATGCAGCCGAGAAAGCGTCGCGGTGAATGATTACTGCCGTTTTTGTCACAAAAATCTGCAAATACGTGGGGTACTCTCAAGTACAACACTTATTTTTGAAAAGGCTACGCAACAAAAGACTCCTTCCGAACGATTAGCGGTGTCAGGAATAACTTTGTTAATGTATGTGTTTGGTTACGGGAGGTGCGCAGGTGTTTTATGGGTAATCCAGGCGCTGAAGATGACGCAGCATTAACTCCCGCCTCCCGTGCTATGATTGGTCATACCAAACTTTCCCGGGAGGGAAACGCGATTCAATTCGCCCAATGCCAAACTGATTCTCCTGTATCTCCTAACATGGAGATAGGAGATTACATGGAGATTCAGTTTGGATTTTCCAAGCTACTCTGTATTCAGGATTGACATCAGCTCTCTGTCAAAGACCATTGTAATAAATTGAGGAAATCTTCCAAGCTTTACTGTCATCTTCTCAGTTTCTCTCCTGTACGGATCACTAAATGAATCAAAGTGACAGCCCATTTATATTTCGAAAGAAAAAATACCCACTAACTGTATTCTCTAGTGTTGAAACAGTGCAGAATTTAAACAGATACATTTGTGGAAGGCTATTCAGGGAATGTTATCCTTAGCCTCTTCCTAATCTTTGGATTTGTCATGGTTGTTCCTTTTCTGTATTGTGTTTCACTGGCACAGTTAAGACCAAAACAGACTATTATAGCAATGCAGAAAGTAGAAAGGTGTGCTTTCCTACGACACCACATCTTCTTATAGACATTGTCTCAGTTAGTGCTGTTTCATTGTGGAAACTTATATTGTAAGGTTTGCAACTTGACTCACAATAAGCAGCATTAGTACTCAGTAAAAATGGAAAAACAATGTAAATTAAATGATGAAAAGTGAATTTGTATAATACATGCCATTATAAATTCTTGTTTTTGTCAAATATAGAAAAAGACGAGTGATATCTGTTTGGATCAGACTTCTTTTATTCAGCAGACTGTTTATGTTTACATTTAAAGTATGTTTACTTACTCCATACTCAAGCAGAGTAATTCAGTTTAATACATCACAGCATGTTATTTTGCTGTATATATTTTGTCACTGCGGTAAAAATAGGTTTGTAACATTTTTGTCCTCATGATCAAGCACTACAACATCCATCCTGATTTTTACGTGTGGTGTTTTTTTTTCTTTTCATGTTCTGACCTACTTTTCTCCCTCTTTTTTCAGTCGGCCTCTGTCTTCGAAATGGTCAGCAGCTCCAGGGCGAGGTGAGTCAAGCAAACACAAACACATACGCGCCGCACACCCACACACAAACACACTCGCACAGAGCAGCCCGAAACACATGCAAGTTTTCTCCAACACATAATCTCATGTCCACTCACTCCTGTGGTGAAACGCACACACCGAGAACAAACATCAGCCCCGACAAAATCATTTCCCATCATTCTCATTGACATCTGTTCATGTCCAGCCCCGGACAGTCACATCCTGTTATGTTTCTGTTACCACACACATGTGGGCAAACACGTGTCTGGCTGTTTGTGTTTTTTCTGTATGGTATCGAAATTGTGTAGTATGGTTCCTGCATGTGTTTGTGATGTGTGTGTGTGTATATATATATATATATATATTTCCCATCACCTCCCATCCCTTCTCCAACTCGCTCCTCCTGTCCTATCAGTCCCTGCGGGTTCAAAGGGTGGGGTGTCGTCGGCCTCCCTGCAGCGTTCCCGTAGCGACGTGGATGTAAACGCAGCAGCGGTTGCTAAGAGCCGGCACGTCGGAACAGCCGGGAGAGCGGGCCGTCTGCCCCCCGGCTCCTACTCCTCACTGGGTAAGGGCCCTGTCAGTCAAGCTAGATGACTACGTAATCAGAAAGCGCAGACATCGGTCAGCTTGTGCTCAGCAGGAAATCAGGCGGAGATGAAGACTCTGTCTAAGGAGTAGCGTCAGATCAGTGTAGAGGTAGAGCTTCTAAACTTTATGATAGGAAGTAAGAAAAGCTCGCCACAGTTACAAAGCAGTCTGTAAGGATGGACCTGCACACACTTCAGCGCTTCTGCTCTCCTTTCTCCTCTCCTGCTGCCTGCTCCTTCACCTGTGTTTCTGTGTTTTGGTATGGATATTCTCTGTGCATGCTCTGTAGATGAATATCGTCTTTGTTTGTCTCTGTGTTTCGATGTCGATCCTACGTCAGCATGTTTCTCTCTTATACAGATCTTATGTTACTAATGCACACTGTGCTCCTTTCTTCTCGTTTCTCTTCTATCTGCCTTTTCTCCTCTCTGCCTTTTACTCGTTTTCTTCTTTCATACTTTTGTTTCTTCTTCTTCTTTCTGTTTACAATCTTTTTCCCTTTCTGTTTTCTGTAATTCATTTTCCTTTCTTGGGTTCCTTTTGTATTCCTTTCCCGTTGTGTGTATAATTTCTGTACATTTTTTGTTCTTTTTTCCCTGTCATTTCTCTCCTGCATCCTCTCTCTCTCTCTCTGTTTGCAACTAAAGATGATGCCTCTGATAAAACGGATGGTAAGATCATCTCACTCTGCTTCTTCTCTTTTCTTTTCTCCTTCCTCACTTCATTCCAGTCCATGTTCACTCGGTTGTGGCAGTGTGTGGCCACAGCGCCCCCTGCTGTCAGCCTTACATTCAAACCCTCATTTATATCACATTGCTCCTCATCACATCATGAATCAAATATTAATACATCTAAGTCATCTTCTGCTTTACTACAATTTTATCTCATTTTGAATATGATCGCAGTTTAACCATCTACACCTGCATCATTCAGCCGATGAGGTTATATTAGGATATTTAGGATGTCTTGTTTGAGTATTCTACGTATAGTAGGTGAAATGTGATAAATGTGTTACAACATGCTCCTTTTTGTCTGTCTGTAGGGACCAGATCAGACAATGGTAAGACTGTGGTTAGGTGGTTGTTTGTGTGCCTTTTTTGGGGATGTTCTGGTTGGAAAATACTATTTATTATGTGCCATCACGCATCCAGCCGATGCTTATGAACAAATAAACTTATCGAAGAACGACTTTGCATAAACATCTAATATGCTGAAGGGAATGTTGTTAATCAAGTGGGTTACATTTTGAGTTGAAAAGATTAACTGGTCAGTGGGAAATTAGTTTGTCAGTACAATCATTTTCCCTGCAGTTAATCAAGAAAATACCCCGCAATTTAATCTGTAAAACAAATGTTCACCCACGCATCAACACTCTGCTGCACCAAATGGCTTCTAGTGTCATCAAATTCTTCAAATACTTAGAGGTGACTGGCTATTACCAGTTTTAGATCTTAAGTATTTGGCTCCTAAAGCTGGTTTCTAATCCACTGAAGCATCCCTGGTGTATTTATCTGTGTCTGGACTTGGCTGAATGTGAATGTTTAGTGTAAGACCTGGGCTTTCTGCAGCTTCCAGCGTTAGTGGCTTGTCGTCGGTTGTAGTGCTTCTTAGTTTCTGGGCTTCATTCATCTGCAAACAGCTAGTGGCTAGATGTATTAGAACGGGGAATATAGGTGTGTGTTTTTTGTATTTTTATTGTCATGCCTTCACTTACATGCAGGCCGCGTACGCACCAAGCAGCCCTTGTCTACTGCCAGCAGCGTTTCCAGCCAAGTGGACTCACGAGGACGCAGCCGCACCAAGATGGTCTCCCAGTCGCAACGTACGTACCTCAACACCCCAAGCACAAACAGCATGATTTAAACCCAGCTGTGAGTGAAGCGTTCTGGGTGTCAAATCCAATTACAACATTGCAAACACCACTACACAAGCCACAGAAATGGTGCGTTTGTTGGTGTGCTTGTCGGCGTGGTTGCGGTTTCTCAGGCTCTTTCTTAACCTGTGGCCTCCATGGTGACGATAAGCTCCATGTAAATGTTTTTGTGCCTTCAGGTTCCGACGAATCCGATTGCACACCAGGTATTCTGTCTTGTGTGTCAGAGTCAGTGTGCGCTTGTCTTTCTGTGTACCACAGTGGGAATGGTGACCCACCCGCTATTGCTCTCATTTTGGTCAAGGTGTTTTTGTGTAAAGAGGAGCGAGTGTGCGTTTATGTGTGTGTTTTTTCTCTGCATGCTGTGTCTCATCACTGAGGTTGGTGTGGTGGACAGGTTATATTTGCTGCTTCAGCTTATCTGTGGCTAGCATTTAGGTTATTAAGAGTGTTACAACATACACAAAAAAACAAAACACGAGTTCCATGTTGCAACACACACAGCAGATGTGTGTGTTTCTGCTCTTCAAAGCTACTTATCACTAAAATACTGCTTTCTGGAGACCAATTTAATGTGGACAGTGATTAGGTCACAATAAGTGCACTATCAAATCTAGACATTTAGGACCAAATGCAAATTCTCTGATTAAAAGTTCCAAAGCCCAAGTCTCAGGATCAGAGATTAACAGAAGAAAGGAAATGGAATTAGAAAGATTTCACATGTATCTATGTGTGAGACAGAAAGAAGGTACAGACATTTTTGAGCATATTTACTTTGAAGCATTTTCTTTTCCTCATTGTGAACAGGCTTTGGTGTGCACCTATGCCGTGCCAGTTGTCCCAACATGCACTGCTTTTCCCAGTCTATCACCTGCAGCTGGTTCAGTGTATGTGTGTTTTAGCTGCATTTCAGTTCTTGTTTTCTCTTTAATTAATGGGTTTATTTAAGCAAAGTGCTTCAGCTTCGCCTTCATTCTTGGTATGGAACCCCAGGATGCGCTCTCATCATACTCTGCTTTCCAACTCCCATGACGCTTTTTTGCGCTAACCCATAATTCATCTGGTTTAATCTGCTGTTCCTTCCCCCTCACCTCTGCTTTTCCCCCTTCCTCCCAACCAATGGGCTTAATGGCTCAGGATCTCAGTCTGCTACCCCTGTTGGTGGTAAGATTACAATGCTACTTCTTTTTACCCCGCTATCTTTAGCTTTACTGCCTTTCATCTGTTGCCCAAACTTCCCTCTCTTCACGTGCACGCAGAAAGTTCACATAAAAGTCCTCCCACTGTGGCTAAGGCATGCTGGGATTTGTAGTCACAGACTTGTAACACGGCTGTTCTATGATCATGCTGATTACACTGCTTTGGGAGCCTCATGTTTTTGCACTCCTATGTGTGCCTGGATGTAGTCTAAGCATTTTTTCCTGTAGAATGTTACATCCCAAGCAAATAATTCTGACCATTTTGTAGTTTGTTTGTGGTAATAAGCACTTTTACATAGTTGACTGTTCAATCAACTGTTGAAAAAAAATTCAGCTTTGGTTTTGTCCTAGGCATTTCTTGATTTTGTATTAGTTTTGTGTATCTGTAAATAAAAGAGACAAGGGAAGAAAGGAAGGCAGAGTTGAGAAAAGATGAACAAAAAAATGTGTGTGATCTTCACCTGTATGAGCTGTCTGCCACTGTATGTCTGTGAGGTTACATATAGTGTTCAAGATTCCCTTAGTAGCACAGCAATATCGCTTTCGCTCTGTCTTTGTCGTTTAGATGCATTTCATTTAGCCGTGTGTTGTTAGCATATAGACATAGACTCCTGTGCATAGTGTTGAGAGTGTGTGTGGATTTAGAAGAGTTTTTGTCTGTCACTGAAAGAGAGAGAGAGTCTGATCTGCGTGCTCATTATCAGTCACAGTGAAATCAGTTTAAGTCAGCTTTATATGACAAGCACTGGAACTTATTTCCTAAATGGCTGTTCATACATTTAATATCCAGCACTGCAGAGCAGCTTCTCCTCAACTGTTTGTCTTCAGGTTAACAGTAATGTGAGTCATTGTAGAATAAGGCACACTGTAGGCTTAACTCTTGGAGACGGGATACAATGGGGAAGAGACCGATTTGTTGTCAATAATTTTGTACAAAAATCTCTCAATGATTCCACGATCTTCAAAAAGACAGGAGAGCTCCCTGCAACTTCACCAGTGTGCTGTTGAAATGATGCTTTTATATGTAATAACTAAGCTATCGCTCTCCTTGCCCCAGGAATCCTCTTTCCAAAGACATCAAACACTTTAGGATTTGGCTTTAAAATTTGATCTCTCTATGTGCTGAAATGTACATTACCAAAATGTGCTTGAAAAGAACTAAGCGAAAGGCGGTAGCAGCTGCCTTTGCCAGTTGAATCAAAACAATATTTATATATTTTTTATATATATGATTGTCACATTAGAGTTGGTTATTTGTCACTACAGCTTTCATTGTTATATCTCACCTGCTGCTTGAACAAGGCTCTGACTTTACTTTGCTCCCTTTGTGTTTTGTCCTCTTCTCTTTATCTCCTCTGTGAAGCCGGCAGTCGGAGCGGCTCGCCGGGTCGCGTGCTGACGACTACAGCCCTGAGCACCATGAGCACTGGAGCCCACAGGGTGCTGGCCGGAGCCGCTGGGGATGGACACAGACGCAGCCGCATCCCCCGCAGCCAGGGCTGCTCCAGAGACTCTTCCCCCACCCGTCTGTCTGTTGGTGAGTACATCAACACCAGGTGAAAAGTTGTTTTATGTAATTCCTGTTCAAAGGTGATATGATGCTTTGTGTCTATAAACTCCAGTGACTTGTCCAACATTCTTTGCCTTGGACACACTATGATACCCTGTGAGCATAGATCTCAACTCAACTTTATTTTCCTCCTGCTCCCTTTCCACCTTCTCTTCCTCTGCTCCTCTCCTTGTTCTCCTTTCTCCCTGCCCCTTCGGTTCCTGCCCTCTAGCTCCTTCTAGCATTAGTTCCATCTACAACGGCGCAAGCAGAGGAGGTAAGGCTTCAACCTCGACCAGATCATCATCTCTCCGCCTCAATCTGTCTACTCTCGTCCTCACATTCCCTCCTCATCATCTTGAAATCATCCCTCAATCCTCCATCCATCTACAAATCTCCCAATCCCTCCTGCCCAGTCCCAGTCCGTCCATCAAGCCGTTACTCGCTGCCTGAGCTTCATAGATCTCATCTTTCTAACTCGTCTCTGACTTCATGGCTGCATTGTTATGGTGATGGGTGCCCATGATCAGCAGATGTCCACACATAATGAACATACCTTCTCCCTCTTGTTACTAACCTGTTGTTGGTGGCCGATAAAGACGCATTCTCGCAGGATCAGCAAAGCTTCATCACTCCTTTATAGCCCTTCGGTAGGCCGTGATTAACCCTGACTGGCTGCGTAGACGCTGAAGCTGATGAACAGAGCAATGAACGTAGAAGTTGATTGCGGTGCTACTGGATGAAACGCAGCTCCTCCCTCTCACCCACCCCTTGAATGCTAAATCCACCTCTAATCACTTCCTTTTCTATTCTGTGTGTGTGAGTGTGTGTAAAAGAGATGCAGTGTTAGCTCCTGTGTGGATGTGAATAAGACTGATGAGTCCAGCGGTCCTCTGCTCCTCTTGGGTGCATCTCAACTAAAGATGCAACAATTGGCCAATCAATGGAAAACAATCTTCAGCTATTTCTGATAATTTATCAATTCAGGTTAATTTATTCAGATCATTTTGCTACTCACTGCTTCTAGCATTTTAAATATGAACATTTGCCTATTTTATGTTATTTTTTTGGTCTTTTTGCCTTTATTATAGTACACAGTGGGGAGAGAGACAGGAAACGTGGGGGAAAGATGCAGTAAATGGCCATGGTTTACACCTGTTGAGCTACAGGGGCGCTCCAAACATTTGCTAGTTTTGGTAATAAACCAGTCATCCCAGATCTTTTGAACAAACTTGAAGATTTACTGCTTTTCTCTGTTGGTCTGCTGGCCAGAAAAAACAAGAAATTTGAGTATATATTAGATCCTAGAGAGTCGTAGTAGTGATTATAATTTTTTTGCTATTGAGTGACATCTTGTCGACTGTAAAACTAAATGATTTAACAAGTTAAGATCAGTAGATTAACGCTCTGAAACCCAAAACTTGTTGGTGGGTTTGAAAGGCATGTTATCTTTAAAAAGTTGCCAAAATTACACCATCTATCAAAGCCATAAACCGTAAACACAGGAAGTGTCACTAGATTTTCAACTTTCTGATAGTCTTTTAGCATCAGTGAAGTGCAGAAATGTGCAGACGTACACACCTAAAAATCACCTGTTCACACTAAAGCGTTGTTTAAATCTGTACTAATCTGTACTTGTCAGTGCAACTGTGTAGCCATTAATGACTAAGCTGTAGCCAACAGTAAAGGCAACAATACAGTGACTATTTGGCTGAACTGCAGGCTTTGTTTACATAGAGCAGATAGGAGACAGTTTTGGAAGCATTATAAATGTGAAAAGAGTACAATATCTGCACATAATTTTTCTTGTATTGGTAACACCTGGAGGCACTTGATTTTTTAATTTTCTTTTTATTTTGTAAAGTAAATTGACTTTTTTATGATTTTTATGCATTGTAACTTTGTTACACTGCACATAAGATATATTTTAGTTCTCCCTGCTTCTACCCATGCTGCTGAGGTCTATGACTTTATTTAGCTGTAAAAAAACAAATCTCAAATAAGTTAATCAGTGCTGAAAATAATTGCTCGTCAGCCCTCATGAAGAACTAGCAGGCAGAGTAACGTTTGCCAATACTTTGTAGTGACAGCTTTACTCTCAGTTCGATAATTTGACCGTTTTTAAGATGCCTCCCCAGGGCCAGAGGACCTGTGCTCCTATATTTTCTGTCAGTTTGTCACTTTTGCTTGTTCTTTCTTATTTATGTCTTTATTCATGTACTCTCATCTTTCACCTCTTTGTCACTGCTCATGTTTGTCTTTCCTCTTTGTCTTTTGTTGTCTTCTTTATGTCCGTCTGTGTACTTAATACTACTTTTCCTCCCTCTGCTTCTCTTTGTTTTCCCTTGTTCCCCCCTCTTCCACTCACCCTGCCATGCGATGTGCGGTTGTAACCTGGGTGGCGTTAGCTCGGGGCAGTCGTATCCCTCGGCCCAGTATGAGTCAGGGCTGCAGCAGAGAGGCCAGCAGGGAGAGCAGCCGGGACACCAGCCCCGTACGCTCCTTCACGCCGCTCGGTGAGTAGCAGTAGTGGACAGATACCCAGGAGGGATGAGTAGTAAAACCAGGATGAGTCAGACAACAGAGGAGAGACTCTTCATTGACGCCTTTCTTTCATGCATGACGTTACTCTTTGATTGTTAGTTCATTTTTTATCCAGCCACACTACAAGAGCTGATAAAGCTCAACTGTTAAAGTAGGAAAACAACAATCACTTGCATGGGTTTACATGTTTTGCTGCCTTTCGTTCTGTTCTCACACGCAACTCGGTCAGCGTGAGGTTCATGCGTGTGCTGTTTGTGTGTGTGTGTTTTAATCCTCGTTGCAGCAACACGGAGCTACTCTCGCTCCACCGGAGCTCTCCACACACCTGACGCTTTTGGGGCTGCAGGTGAAGGCTGAGTACATCTATTTCCTCGTACCTCACCCACCCACCAACTTCGTCTTATTTTTTTATTTTTTTTGCTTACTCCGTTTTCTTTTTGTTCTCTTTAGTGCCCGTCATCCTGTTTCTTTTCTTGTCCATCAGCCTCAGTTGTTGTATTTTTTTTTACATTCTGCTAGGAGATGTCGAACCCTCCGGTGGAATCGCATGCTTCCGCCCGTTCAGTTGCCGGTCGACCACCATTCTGCTGGTTTTTATCAGTGTCCCTTTGCTTTCTTTATTCAGTCCTTCTCTGCAGGGGAGACCAACGTGCTCTCCTGCCTTTTATGTCAGTCATACTTTTCTTCCCCAGTGGCACCTCAAATGTTGCCTTAACACATCATCGCATCAACTTACAGGATTGTCTCTTGAGGAGAAGTGTGTGTGTGTGTGTGTGTGTGTGTGTGTGTGTGTGTGTGTGTGTGTGTGTGTGTGTGTGTGTGTGTGTGTGTGTGTGTGTGTGTGTGTGTGTGTGTGTGTGTGTGTGTGTGTGTGTGTGTGTGTGTGTGTGTGTGTGTGTGTGTGTGTGTGTGTGTGTGTGTGTGTGTGTGTGTGTGTGTGTGACTTGTGTAAATGTCAGATGATGAGGAGAGAGATGTACTTGGATTGTGGATCGATCGTGGACAAGTGAGAGACAACTTGCTGAGTGCTGGAGAGAGTTTGCAAACTTGACTTTTTTTTTTATTCTGAATTTTTGTTAACATATTTGCTCTGCTGTTCTTCTGTCCATCTTTCCTCTCTCTGTCTGCAGGCTCAGGTTTTGGCATCAGTCAGTCCAGTCGTCTTTCTTCTTCAGTCAGTGCCATGAGGGTCCTCAACACTGGCTCGGATGTGGAAGAGGCTCTCGCGGATGCGCTGGTATAAAAATATTCACACAAAAAACAGCTCAGTGCACTTTGCAGTCAGCTGTCACAATGTGCAGCTCACATCTCCTCGAGTGTGTGTCTGTGTGTTAACTAAACCCTGGTTCTACCTCTGTTTAACGCTGTCAGCTGTTGGGAGACATGAGATCTAAGGTCAGCTCCTTCTCCTGCCTCTTACCTGTGTGTTGTTTGTGTGTGCGTTTACCTGTGTTTGTGTTCTATCAAGAAGTGCCAAAGCATGCTTTCTCCCCGTTGCCTTTTTATTTTATTTTTTGCATCCATTTCAGTTTAATTTCATGTCCTTTCCGATCTACCTGCAGAAGAAGCCAGCCCGGCGGCGGTATGAGAACTACGGCATGTATTCTGATGATGACGCTAACAGCGACGCGTCCAGTGCCTGTTCAGAGAGGTCCTACAGCTCCAGGAATGGGGGAGCAATTCCCACCTACATGAGACAAACAGAAGATGTAGCTGAGGTCAGCAACGCCACAAGAAAAATATTCACCCGATGGTTAAAAAAGATATTGTGCCAGACAGCAGTTTGTTTTACTAAGCTAACAAAAACGCCACTGAAGTACGTCTGATGCTCAACTGTGTCTGTATTTACTGTTGCGTCTTTAAGAAAATGCTAAACTACCAGATATTGGAATTTCAACACACATAAGGAGTCTGACTTTTTTCTCCGTTGAGGACACCATTACTCTACTTTATCTTTACAGCACATATTTATATCATGTATTTGTTTTCTGCTCTATTCATGCCATATTTCTGTTTAAAACCTTTCATATTGCATTTTTTTTGTAAATTTACAGTCCACTTGCAATAATCTGACTGTTTTGTTCAGTCAGAGTAAGTTTGCAGTCGATTTGGAGCGCTACAGCTGTGCAGTAAGGAAACTGTTGGCATTACTGCAGAAATCGAATCACTGAGATTGATGTAGTCTTTGATACTGAGTTTAACTCAATATCAAAGATCTGTCTCAATTTGAAAAGTCAGCTTTTTTAAAAACCAGTATGGCTCAGTTCAAAATGTTTTCTTAAAACAGAACTTCTCATTTCTCTGGTGTGATTTCAGCATCTGATGGTTTGTTATTGCTGTGTTTCATAGAGAGAAATTAACATCTAATCTGTTCAGGATTTAAATTCATGCCTCAATAGTAAATAAAATGAAATAGTGTCTGATTTCTAACATCTGTCATGTAAGAAATGTATAAAAATAAGACGTCTTTCTGATTCATCTAAAAATCAGACTTTTACAGAGAAATCTGTAAATAACTTTCCCTAAAAGCTCAAATAATGCTGCATTATGATGCCTTAAAAAATAGTGAAATAATTTTTAGAATCAAAAAATGTAAAGCTTTCATTACCCCCCCAAAACAGGTCTCAAATAATGCTTGAATATCAAATTCATAGTAAACAGCATCTGATGCACCGCCTCATTGTTCAAGAAATCGACAAACCCAACATACACAGATTCATGTGTGAAACATGGGTTTGTTCCTTGTTGTGCTTCCCTTTTCAAGTCGGTGGAAGCCGTGCACCAGAACACTGAGTCTCTGTGGGGTTCTATATTTGTGTTAATTGTTTCCTTTAAATAAATATGAAAACCACAAAAACATACCAACCAAGTGTTAATCCTAAATATTTCTTCATCTCCTTCATATATCTGTATTTGTGGTTCTTTCCAGGTGCTCAACCGCTGTGCCAGCGCCAACTGGTCTGAGAGAAAGGAAGGGCTATTGGGCCTACAAGCTCTGCTCAAGAACCAGCGCACCCTCAGGTCAGTGAATGAATAAGCGACTGTGTCTTCGAGGGATAAACTTGTTGCTGATTTTCATCTAACTGTAACTTTTTTGTCTGCAGTCGGGTCGAGTTGAAGAGACTGTGTGAAATCTTCACCAGGATGTTTGCAGACCCTCACAGTAAGGTATGGATGCATGCAGCGCAAGTACTCACACAGAGACACACTTCACGTTATCATGGCACAAAATTCATTAATCATCCACTTTGAGTTTACTTTGGTTCCAAATACTTTGTTTATCCCACCATCCTTCACTGTACCGGATTCTGCCAAAACATGGAAAGTGTTTCATCGTTTTAATACGGACAAACACGCACATGTCAGCAGTCACAGGTGTTAAGTACGCAGCTGTTTGAAATAAATTTATCAATAAAGACGGGATAAACTTGTCAAAATCTCTTCTTAAATGTACGCACATGAATACACACACTCAAACATAAACACAGGCATGCAGAGCGAGCAACGGATTGTTTTCTAACGGCATGAAACACCTGACTTTGCGTGTGACCTCACGCTCTCCGCCGTCCTCTGGGATTGCTCTGTCACTGTCCAGCAGCCAGTCCGCTGGCTGCGCTCTTTGCATTCACCGACACTCCCCTTTCTTTCCCTTCCCTACCTGCAGTCTGAAGTGACAGCACTCGAGCACCGCTCGCATATTGAAGTGCACTTAAACGTTCACACACACACATATTTGGGCTGCCAGCTCTTCTCTCTGACTAACCGGCTGCAGTTCGTCCTCTCTAACACTGCCACCTTCCTTTCGGCGTTCTGAGTGCTCCGTTGCCTCACACATGTCGTAAGGTGTGTGAGCTTGTCCCCTTTCCCCTCGTTTGACGTTTGACGATTTGATGAATTTCAGCGAGACTCCGGCAGGGTGTACGGCACGGCAGAATCCGGTATAAGCTCAGCCTCCTTCAAGGTACTGCATCTCACTGTGGATCTCTCTCCTGCCCTGTCCTGCCCCACACCACTCCTCTTCCTACTTCTTATTCCTTATCTCCTATGTTTCTCAATGTTTATTTCATTTCTTTTTTGCCTCATAAAATTCATCCCATGATATGATTCTTACCTGGTTGAAGATGTTCAAATAAGTTTACAAATACTGCGTTGAAAGTCAAGATTCTGTGTCCTCTCACACACTGAGTACATGCTTTGTCAGGATGCTAACCGATATGTGTCTCTCTCTCCCCCATGCCATCCCACTCTGGAACTCTCTGTAGAGAGTAAGTTTGGCCAATCAGTGTGTTTAAACTTTGTGTTTGGATGAAAACCTGCTTCATTAAGCTAATCGGGTGATCCGTTACCAAGGCAACGACATAACACTCACTAACCAACCTCACATAATGCTGCCTGTAACTCCAGTGGCATGTAGAGACGGTTACCACAGAGCCTGATTGGTGTTTGTTAATTCTTGTCAAGTCTCATTGTGGTTGTCTTTAAATGTTAATATTATTGTTATTTTGGGTGATTGAAGTCTAACCAGTGATTGGGAATGAATTGGGTTGCTGCATTGAGCGAATAACTACTAATTTTACAGAGGGAACTAATGCTGCTGTTACATTCCTCTCATTTAAGCATAATCTGTGTCCAGTAAAACACTGTATGATTCAGGACTGCTTGTATGCATGCATGTGCGTGTGCATGAAGCTTTATGTGAGTGAATGACTAAATTACTGTGTGAAATCTGAACTCTGTGTTTGTGTGTGTTCAGGTGTTCAGCATGTTCCTGGAGACGCTGGTAGATTTCATCCAGGTCCATAAGGACGACCTGCAGGACTGGTTGTTTGTCCTGCTCACACAGCTGCTGAAGAAGATGGGAGCGGATCTGCTGGGCTCCGTACAGGCCAAAGTTCAGAGAGCCCTGGATGTCACAAGGTGGGTGTTACATGCAGACTCCAGGGCTCCAGACCACCTTTTTTACTTACACAATTACACAAACCAAGAAAGAAAAACAAACAAAACAGCTGAACAATGCCTGATTAGTAGCAGAACATCTACATCATCCTTCAGTCCTGTTAATCATAATTTTCCACTTAGTCCCCTCCAACGATACCATTTTTAGTCCTGTATTCTGTCCACTTAGTCTGTTTTTTGTCCATTTGTGCTTCCTGTAGTCCCAGTTTGAGTTAATTTTTCCATTATTTAGGTTTCCTGTATAGTTTTTAACCATTGGTCCTTTGTTGCTGGTCATGTTTTCGCCCAGTTTCTCGTTATGGTTTGTTTTATGCCCCTAGCAGTATTTTGATTAAATATCTATCATCTCCCATCACACTCTTCAGAGAAATTGCAAAGATAAAACACACTGCAATTCAAAGGGATCTTATAACCCGTTATCTGTTGTAGTTCTCCACATACAGTTTCCCAAAATGTAGTTATTTTCTGACATTTCCAAAAAACATCTCCACACACTCTCCAACATTTCTGATGTCGGTTTAACTGTTTATTTTTTTTATCTTTGGTGTAATTAAGGAGTGTGCCAAATTTTCCAGGAGAACTCCTTCCACCTGATTTAGGTGCACCCAACAGTTCCAGCAGGCCTTTCGATGCTTAATAACACATTTTAAGCATTTGCTTTTTTTGCCAGTTCCCACAAACACTGTTGAATTTAACATTAGGTAAATGTAAATTTAGGTACATTCCTAACAACAACAGATAAATGATCTCAAACAGGTTAAATGTGCAGATACATTTAATTCACACTTTTCATGAAGATGATCTCAGACTTAAAGTTGTTAAGAAGATCATCTAATGCTAGATTTAGTGCTTTTTAGTTCTTCAGTTCAGAACATCAGTGCTCTGATAACTGTGGTGGTGGATAGAGCAGCATGTAGTTTAGAAAGAGAATCTATAGCCCAGGTTGTTTTGTCAAGCTTTCTATGAACAGATGTTCCCTAAACACCGACATGCAGACTACTGGGCGACACTGCGTTCTAGTGATGTTTCCTCCACATCTCATTTGCATCAGCAGATGCTACTAAACAGCCCAAAGACTCTTATCCCCATCAATTATTGCAACGCAGCAGCAAAACAAAACAAATTCAGAGACACACACAGACAGACCTGCTAATGCTGGACTCACCCATGCAACCTCTAAAAATGTTTATTTGGGTTTGGCAGATCCAAGCCAAGTTTTAAAAAGTGTTGTTTTTTTTATCTGATGCTGTCATCACTCTGCAATGCTAGCCATGTTTTCATGAAGAAAACCTTTGAACATCTGTCAGACAGTGGCATTAGTCCAACAATGAGCCCTTTTTCCCATTGATGTAATGTTTTTATCCAATATATGGCAGTCAAACAACAGACGTGCACCACTAACAATTGATGCCAGTCACTTTTCAGTCTCTGCTTTACAGACACTGTGACAGTTTAAAGTCTGTTATTCTAGCTTTTAAACGAACAGTATGAGTCATTCATTCTTGTTGCATTTTTTCACATGTGAGAATTTCAGATACATGTTGCAGGAGCCCAAGTTATAACATAAATCATTGTTTTACCTTTTTTAATCTCTGAGTTATGTGTTATAAACCAACATGAAGTGAAACATGGACGTCTCTTGCAGAGAATCTTTCCCCAACGATCTCCAGTTCACGATCCTCATGAGGTTCACTGTGGACCAGACACAGACGCCCAACCTCAAGGTAAATGACAAGCTAGTGTAATGTATGTGTGTTTGTGTGTGAGGGTCTGAGTATGGGAGTGGGTGGGAAGCATGCACATGAAGCTGGAAATTCACGGATGATGTAACCATGGTAACTGCTCTACTGATATGACCCCATGCCTGCCAATGCTGGATCTGCGTCCCAAAACCCTGAATCCTGGGCTGTGATTGGATAGTGATTGATCAAGTCACTCAACTGGCTTCCTTCAACCTTTCCTCCTTAAACTCCTCATCCATCCTACCCCTCCCTTCTTTCTCTTCTCAATTCCTGCTACTTTTCCCCCCACTCCTTGCTCCTCTTACCCCTTTATCTCCCTGATTCTTTGCCTCCTCCCACACCCTTTCCTGCCTGATGTTTAAACCCGTTTCTCACTATTCTTTATCAGTTTGTCTCTTCCCCTTTCCACTAGGCTTGGGCAATAAAAGGATGTTACCAACAGCACAATTTAAAAACAAACAAAACACTTGATGTGATTTCTATAAATTTATGTCAGTTAATTAAAATATAAAATGTCAAATAAATGATGCACATATTAATCACCACTAAACTGACTCACCTAATTTAGCACAGGTGCAGCTGTGTGTTCAACAGAACCCTTAAAGCAACTCTGTGAAAAGATTATTAGAAAGTATAGGTCTAGGGATGGATAGAAGTAAATATCCTTGAACATCCCATGAAATACAGTTAAATACATCGTTAAGAAATGGAAGGAATATGTGTAAACCTTCCTGGAGCAGGCAAAGTGAGTGACGAAAGCGCAAAAAAGAGACTAGTGAGGCTATCAAGACACATATGACTCTTCTGGAGGAGTATTAGGGCAAAAAGAAAGCCACTGTTGAAAAACATTTATATTAATTCTCAGCTGTGAAGTCAACAATGCTGGTTTTGATGGAGACTATGCACAGCATATCTTCACAAACGCACCATCCCCAACGTCCCAGAGTGACCGAGTTACAGCCCAGACCTCGATCCAATTGAGAATTTATGGCTGCACTTGAAAAGGGCAATCCCTGTGTAACCTAACAGAGCTTGACCAGTTTCGCCTGGAAGAATTAGGTAAAACTGCAGTGTGCAGATGTCCAAATCAGATTGAGACCGACCCACACAATGCTGTAATTGCAGCCAAAAGTACGCCTCTGAAATACTCCAGCAAATACTGTACGTGGGCGAATTCCTGTGCAACTGCTTATTTTGCAATTTATATTTTAAATTAGTCGACATTAATTTGTAGAAATATGTTTTCACTTTGACATGGAAGAATTTCTTTTGGTAAATTCTTGTCAAAAAAATCTGAATTATATTGACTGTGATTTAATTTCTAGCAGCAGTAAAAAAGTAAACTTCTAAGAGCAATAGTTCCTTTTAAAGACACTGTATAGTATGTTTTCTCTGTAATATAAAAAAGTCATGAAATATCATGCAATAAGAAGTGGCTGTTTGCAGTACAGTTATGAAACTGCTACTGTAAGGCAAGAAGAAACTGCTATATTTAGACATAAGAATGTCAGCACAGTTTTATCTGGCATATACCCTGTTGCATCAGTTTGTTTTAGCAAACTAGAAATCTTGGCTCTTAGCTGTTTGGCAGAAATAACAATAGTGTTTGTAAATGGTGTAGTCCGGTTTCAGCATCGCCTAAGCCTACTTTCCCATCCTTTTTCTTCTCCTTGGTTTCCCCTGCCTCCCTCATCTTCCTTCTCCTCTCATGACTCCCCCTGCCTCCCCTGTCCTCGTCTCCCTGTCTCTCTCCGTTGATTGACGCGGTGCTTCTCCTCTCTCTCTCTGAAGCCTGTACGGAGCTCGTGTTGCGGGCGAGGGCGAGGCAGGGGAGGGTCCGGGGTAAAATTGTTCCCCCCGAGAGCGCGGCGCCACGCCTGCTCTCTAGACGAGCAGGCCGCAGCCTGGAGCCAGTCCTCCCAGGTCAGTGCGCTCCGGGGGGAGCAATTCTATGGCGCGTTCGATGCTGCTAAGTGAATTGGAGGAGGTTCTGGTCCTTGAGGTGCATATGTAGAGAGGCGGATGAGGAGAGAGAAATAGAGGAAAATCAGACCAGGAGTCAGTTGTGGCGTTTCGGAGCCTGCGGTGAATGTTCATTTATTGGTTCCTTTGTATTGTCGTTTGTCATCACTTTTATGTTGTATAATTTGTTTTCCTATGTTGCAAAGCATGACCATGAATAGACTTTGATCTTCTCTCACTGACTCATCAGGTCATTTGACTTTCAGACCTCCAAGAGATGCACAATCTGCTGTGGTTGTACATGCTGACAGTGAACATTGCTGCTCACTTCTTCATCTCTGTGTGTTTGCAGTTTTGTTGTTATTGTGTTTGTGTTTTTGCAGGTGAATATTGGCCATGCACTTTCACTGTCACCAGTCAGCTCACTAATAGTTTGCATAAATGTGTTTGTGTTGCAGGTGAAGGTGGCTATTCTAAAGTACATAGAGACGCTGACGTTACAGATGGAACCCCCAGACTTCGTGAACTCCAGTGAGACTCGGCTGGCTGTCTCTCGCATTATCACCTGGACGACCGAACCCAAGAGCTCTGATGTCAGAAAGGTACACACACACACGACATCTTATGTGTGTTTTTAAAGGCTCTTTTAGACTGTGCATCAACAACAATCATTTAAGCTTATTGCGTGAGACAGGTCTAAAAAAATCTTTGTCTCAATCTGCAGCAGACTTCACAATATCAGTTTAGAATCAGATTCCTCAATCTATAATGTAAATCAAAAAACAACTATATGAGTATATTGCTTCCATTATTGTGGCTTATATGTGTATTTTTTGCTTAAGCTCAAATATAAATTTGCATATATGATATTGTAGGAGGGCTGCACAGTGGAGTAGTGGTTAGCACTTTTGCCTTGCAGCAAGAAGATCCCCGGTTCGAATCCCGGGGTGGGCCTGGGATCTTCTGGGATGTTCTCCCTGTGCATGCGTGGGGTTTCTCCGGGTACTCCGGCTTCCTCCCACAGTCCAAAAATATGCTGAGGTTAATTGGTTACTCTAAATTGCCCGTAGGTGTGAATGTGACTGTTTGTCTGTATATGTAGCCCTGTGACAGACTGGTGACCTGTCCAGGGTGTCTCCTGCCTTCGCCCGAGTCAACTGAGATAGGCTCCAGCACCCCCCGCGACCCTAGTGAGGATAAAGCGGTGTATAGAGAATGGATGGATATTGTAGGAGCCAATGAGCGCTATGTTATAAGTAGGAACCAATCTTTGTCCAGGCAGATGTTCTGCCTGGAACATCAAACACTTTTCACTGCTGAAGAAGTCGGTCATGGTGAATTGTTTGTTTGAGATGAAGAATGTTGGATTACAATTGCTTTGGAGCAATAAACACACAGATTATTGAAACGCAAGCTATCGTCTCGGCGCGTCACTTATTTAAGTCCTGGTGAAGCACCTCAGGGGCTTCAAGCATTGGCTTAGCCGCTACAGATATGTTATGTGCTGCATTGTTTCATGTTTATTCTGCTGGTTTGCAGGGGCGTTTCGTAGCAGCTGTCAAAATGTGACAACTTGGTTTTCAAGTCTGTCACACTGTTTGCATTTTGCTGCAGGCTGTCTTTGGTCACCAAAGCAAGACGTCAGCCATCAGTCGATGTCTCACAGTGTCAAGTCAAGTCACTGTTATTTACGCAGCACATTTAAAATAACAGAAGTTGACACAAAGTGATTCCAAGTTAGAAAACATTACAAACTTACCTGACTAATTTAAACATTGTGTTCATGACCTTACAATATTATGTAGGAAGTTCCTCTGAGCAACTGCAGTGTGCTCTCGGGCTGCCGTTTTGGGGTAACAATTAATGGGTAATAGATTTCACCACATTTTTCTACAAACCATTAACTTCTGTCTGAGGCAGGTCAGAACCACAGTATAAATTCAGTTCAATTCAGTTTTATTTATACAGTGTCAATTACAATTCAGATTATTCAGATTCTCTCAAGATGCTTTACAGAACCCATTAGCCTGAATCCCCAGAGCAAGCCCTAAGGTGGCAGTGGCAAGAAAAAACTCCCTTTTAATGGGAAGAAAACTTGAGCAGAACCTGGCTAATATGGGGGACCCATCTGCCACTGGCTGGCGAGTTGAGAGGGACAGAAGAGGTAGTAGGGCTGGTAGAGGGACAAGAGAAGAGGGGGGTGGGGAACAAGGAACATATAACACACAATTGGATACATGCATGATAAGGATAACATAGATGATACATACAAAATAGAAGCCAGCATTGAAACTGATTCTGAAGTTTACTGTTCTGGTGTGAGACTATGGCCTTAAATATACTTCATATATAGCTGGTAGTAAGATGCAAGCTGTGTGTAAATTAGCATATCAAGTAAAGTTAGGGTGCTGCAGAGTAGATTGGTGAGAACGGGGCCTATTAAGGGGCCTAAAGTTACAGTCTTTCTGAATGAGCCAGATTTCTTGTGTTTTGTGTGTGACAGGCCGCCCAGTCGGTGTTAATCGCCCTGTTCCAGCTCAACACTCCAGAGTTCACCATGCTGCTGGCAGCTCTGCCCAAAACCTTCCAGGATGGAGCCACCAAGCTGCTCCAAAACCACCTGAAGAACACTGGCAACGCCGCACAGGTAAAACACGCTCCACCTGAAAGAGTAGGGAGGTCTGCAGACACATGTGGTACACAATACCTGTCGATCATTAAGCTGTGGCATAGATGACATGCTTTATGTTTTTCGTCACATTCTCAGGCACCAATGGGCAGCCCTTTGACCCGCCATACTCCCAGATCTCCAGCCAGCTGGTCCAGTCCAGTCACTTCCCCCACTAACACTTCCCAGAACACCCCCTCACCAAGGTAATGCTTCTCTCACAGACTCCTATATTCCTGTTTTTCTTGCCCATCATAAGATAAAAATATACTCAGTCTAAATGTCAAAACTGTGTTCATCTAAGACATGACTTGCATATCTGAATGTATCATACGTGGGTTTACTTTAATGAAGAAGTATAACTCGGTCTTATTTCCTGTGTCTGTGCAGTGCATTTGACTATGACACAGAAAACATGAACTCGGAGGACATTTACAGCTCACTGAAAGGTGTCACTGAGGCCATCCAGAACTTCAGCGTTCGCAGCCAAGAAGACATGAATGAACCAGTCCAACGACGAGAAGGAGAAGAGGTGAGTGGAGTAGGCAGAGGGATGTTATATGTGTTGATGCATATTAATAGTCTGTAAGTGTGACTCATTTCTGATGGCAAGGTGATTGAGATTTACAGCTACTGCAGTCAAACATTAATGGGAAGTTGTTTTTATAGTTACCAGAAAATTCTTTGGTTTTAAGTAAGATTTTACACAGTGTGAACATTTTCTTACTTGTATACATATGATAGTGTAAAGTTCAGCTGCCACAATGTCCATGGATCATGGTGTTGAAGTAAGGAGTTGTTGGTGAAACATCAGAAAAAATGTAGCAGAAAAATGGATCACATCAGTTGATCTCTATAATTATTGACCTGTTTTTGATAAAGACCAGCAGAAAAAAGGCTTATTTTGAATTTTACCACCTTAATTTCAATGCAGTTAGATTATTTGAAATGTATATAATGTTTACACAACAATGAAAAGCATAAATAATTTTACACACAATGATAATTTAAACGCTCAAGGGAAAGAAATTATCTCACCTTGATCCAGATTGAATAAAGAAAGCAAGCAATATCAAACTGACCGCAATGAAAACATCAATAAAATACAATGAACGAACTATTTGAACATAGAAAATAAAATATTGCCAAATGTGTGAAATGTAAAAGTGATTTGTAAATGCTGGGTGAGAAAGGGACAGGGGCGAAGCTGCCACACTGTGCTGTGGTTCAGGTTCTGATGTTGATGCAGCCAAAACCTGGCATTTTCATTATGTGCTTTCATGGTGGTGAAACTGTCGAACAGTTTCTTGATGAAGTATCTTTCATTGGTGCACATCACCAGTGAATTGTTGCCCAGACTTACTCAGCAATCTAGTTGATTCACTTCTCCTGTCGTGAGGGAGCCAACTGTTGGAGCCAAACAATATAATTTACTTAAACTTTGGCACAGCACTGTCACGACTGTAAAGATTAGAGATGTTGTTGAAAGAAGCAGAAGAAGGAAAATTTCAGTTCTAAGTGCGCAGTCCTGCTGTAAATAAACCACAAGCATTCTTCACAACTCCAAGGGATTCCCTCACAATGACAGTATACACTCATCAGCCACAACATAAAAACTACCTGCCTAATGTTGTGTAGATCAGTTAACGGCCCCCAGACAGCTCTGACACATTGGGTCATGGACACAGGACCTCTCGGGTGATTCTTTGGGTCCTGAGGGTTGTGGGCCATTGCCTCCGTGGATCAGACTTGTTCCTGGTTGTTCGATCACATTGGCACTCTGGTATTTTAGAGGCCAAGGCAACACTTTGAACTTTTTGTTGTGTTCTTCAAGCTGTTCCAGAGCAGATTTTGTTTTGTGTCAGGGAATGTTCTTGTTGGTGGGAGGTCACTGGCGTTGGGGAGTGATGTTACCACGGGCTGGTGTGCTTGACCAGGACAGTGACTGTCAAAATACAGGAGGTCCTCGGTTTACGACGTCCTCAACCTACAGCGTTTCGTCGTTACGTCAGAACTGGTTACGTGGAACTGATGGACAAGCGGAACGGATGAATACGTCGTCACATGGTGCTATAAGACAGTGTTGTTTACATTTGCTGGTTGTACGCCAGCTTGGATTGTGCTACATTTGCTAACCTTTTGCCCTTCTTAATGGCTCCCAAGTGCAAGTCAGACTCTCTTGATGACAGTGCCTCGAAGAAAAGGAAAGCCTTGACTGTTTCTGTTACTTTAGTTGTACAGTACAAATATATAAACTGATAGATATCGTAACAGCTTTTTTTTTTTTTTTTTTTTTTTTTTAAACATTTTTGCTGATATTTTCCTACTGAATTGTGTTTCAGTGTGAGCTAATGACTGTTTAAGTTACTGTAGTTGTACAAATATGTAAACTGATCGATATTGTGATGCATGAAACGGCTTTGTTTACATTTTCGCCAAAATTCCGACTTAGGGCGAAAATCAACTTGCGTCACACTGCAGGAACGGAACTCCGACGTAAGCGGAGGACCCCCTGTAATGTGCATATAAATGCCAGAATCCAGGGTTTCTCAGCAAAACATTGATTGTAAGGAGGTGAATAATGTTATTTACTTCACCTGTCAGTGGTTTTAATGTTTTGGCTGGTCGGTGTTGTGCAAATGTGGGCGTGTTGCTCTGAGCTCCGAGCACTGAGTTGCTTGTGACATAGTCATAATTTTAGAGTGATATTTTTGTTTTGATACAGAAGCAAAACTTGTTTTCGAAAACTTAATTAGAAAGAAATATCCATGTCTATGGGGGTTTTCAAAATGTGATCAAAATATATGGAAACCCGATATGATTAAGTGAGTGACAGGTTTTAAAATTCAATGCTGCCAACACACTTCGGTCTGCACTAAAAAAGTAATCGTAATCCTATTTAGCCTTACAGCATGTTTTCCAAGACTTGCAGAGTCATTAATATACACACACATGCATGTCCTGTGTGGGTCCGTGATATCTGATCTTTCCCTCTGCCCCTCCTGTAGCGTGGGAACTGAGAAGCATACATTGAGTGTTTATGGGACCAATTGGTAGTGAACTTGATCCTTCACAGCCGCTGATAAAATCATGTTTATTGTGTGTTACCGTGTCATCTGCTGAAAAGAGGATTTCATCAACACGTACCGTCTCTCTTAACATTTTCAAGTGCTTATCCAGATATAGTGTGCTTGTTGAGTTCAGATTTACGACCTGGGATGTCATGGCAGGTCTTATTGCAGTCCCTCCCCGATAACCCCAGCTCCATTTAAGGACACGGTGTACTCGAGTACCGGGGTGTGACCTCCCGACATTTCCCCCACGAAATGCGTCTGAAATCCAACCAGCCCACATGGCATCAGCCTGCCAATCACAGCGCACCTGGCTCATCAAACCACCACTCAGATAGTAGCATTTACTGCTTTAAGTGTAAATATACACACAAACAAGAGCACCTTAAACCTCCGCTCCTCACCTGGAGGTTCATGTGTCGGCCTGCACACGTTGGGTTGTTTTTAGCACCTTCAAGAAACAACATGTTGTCCACTCAAAATGTCTGGTAGATGTGAAAAATAAAACCGAAGTGTTTGTTTTTAGTATTTTGCCACGTATTTACAAGCTGAAAACAGCTCTGCAGTTTAGGCTGTTGCACATGAATTGTTTGTTCTTATTCAACTGAACTTTTTTATTGAGTCTGGTGTGGAAAGCATCATTTTACCTTCACCTGAAAAGGCTACTACTAAATCTATCATGATTAAGAGAGGAGTCTCCTAGAAAATGTAGCAACTTAACGGTGTAATATTAGTCACATCAGTTCATGTTAATTTTATTTGTAGAGCCCAAATTTGAAATCATAAAAGAGGACTTTACAGTTGCAACATTCCAATAAGATGCCTGTCAGTCCAGGCTGCTTCTTATTTACCTCTGTAAACATAATCAAAATTAAAGTCTCATTTCCTTTGTGGTTCAGAAGAAAGTAACCAAACTGCTGTTGTCCTTAAATCAGCCCCTCAAACTTTGGAATTTTTACATTTCTTCCTCTGTTTTGCAGGGGGGCAGTGGGACAGACGGCAGAGGTTCAGACTTGGTGGATGGTGGCCGCATGGCTCTGGACAACAAAACTTCCCTCCTCAACACCCCCCTACTCTCGTCCAGTCCTCGAGGGGCCCGCGAACACTTCTCCGACTCCCCCTTCAAACATAGCCGCAAAGACACCAGCCTGGACGACTCCGAGCAACTTGCTGACGGTACAGAAGCACACGACGACAGAGAAACACGCACATAGCACTCAATAGCTATGATAAGTGTAACATTCTTGTCATTTCCCGCCAAGCAGACAGCAGCCTGGACCAATCAGAGCTGGTGGCCGAGCTGCTGAAGGAGTTATCCAATCACAACGAGCGCATCGAGGAGAGGAAGGCAGCGCTGTGTGAGCTGCTGAAGCTAATTCGTGAAAACACCCTGCAGGTGTGGGATGAGCACTTCAAGACCATCCTGCTGCTCCTGCTGGAGACGATGGGTGACAGAGAGGTGAACACCCACTCTGAATCTGTAGCAACCAAATGGGGGAAAAAAAGCATGAATTCCTTTGATCTTAAATCTGTTTTTCTTCTCCCAGCATGTGATCCGAACGCTGGCTCTGCGGGTGCTGAGGGAGATTCTCAGCAAGCAGCCCTGGAGGTTCAAGAACTACGCAGAGCTCACCATCATGAAGGCCCTGGAGTCTCACAAAGACCCTCACAAGGAGGTACGTTTATACACACTCAAGCTGTGAAGCGCTGATCACAGAGCATGAAAATGTGATGTACCAGATCTGTTCTATTTTATTTTAATGGCCATCAAAGCTCCAAGTGAACAAAAGCCTTTTTGTCTGGTCCATGAGTATCTAATGATGATGTTAATCAATTTCAGCTGATTAGGAAAAGTAATGTCAGGCCAGCCTTTTTGTGAATGACTTTAATATAATGTTTGTGTGTTTCTGTAGGTGGTACGAGCAGCAGAGGAGACAGCAGCCATGTTGGCGTTGTCCATCAGCCCAGACCAGTGCATCAAGGTGCTGTGTCCCATTATCCAGTCAGCTGATTACCCCATCAACCTGGCTGCTATCAAGATGCAGACCAAAGTGGTAGAGAGGGTTCCCCGTGAAGGCCTGATCAGCATGCTGCCTGAGATCGTGCCGGGACTCATACAGGTAACACGCAACTCATATTTATCACTCGTTGCACGATATTAAAAATTCTGGCCGATACCGGTATCTGATATTAACGTCTCTGATATTGCTGATAACCGATAATACCACTGTCGATATTCAGATTTTGTTCACACTGAAAAACAAGGATAAGTAAGCACTGTGAGGGACCCCCTGTATTGTACTCCCAGACTGCAGACACGTCTTCCTGTTCAGATTTAACCAAGCTTCCCACAATACTTTGCCGCATGATTCGACTCACTCCTGCACAACTCAAACAAACCGAACGTGGTCGAGAGAGAGAGAGGGAGAGAGAGACAAAGGTGCTAACGTTAGAGAAAATCAGCAGTTTTTCACATCAGCTAATTTTGCTTATTGGACTGATACTGATATATGTGGAAAAACACTAATATCGGCTGATACCAATGTGGTCGCTGATATATCATGCATCCCTATTTAACACACGTTGAAAGTTAACCATAATGTAATTTTGAAAGCTAAACAAATGGTTGTCTTATCTGATGCATTAGTATCGCTGGTAAGTGATTTTAATCTACTCTAAACCTCTGTAAAGCTTGACGATAACCATTAGACTTATTTCTTTCAGAAAATTAGTGAAACGAATCCTTTCCTCACATAGCATTTATGCATATCTATGAATGCCTTTCCTGCAGCTACATAATCTGTTTTATCTGGATGAACAGGGTTACGACAACTCTGAGAGCAGTGTGAGGAAAGCCTGTGTGTTCTGCCTGGTGGCCATCTACGCAGTGATCGGAGAGGACCTCAAACCGCACCTCAGCCAACTCTCCAGCAGCAAGGTAACCTGACCTCAAAGCATTACCAACTTGAAATCATCACAAGCCGACAAGCTAAAAATGTGTAGTATCTCGTCCCGGTCACCAAGCAAGAGCTTTGCGTCTTTTCACTCAGAGTTAGGAGTTAATTTTGAGCGTGTCAGCACAATAAAAAATGTGAGCAAGCACATGATTCAGTGGGAGACCAGTGTCGCAATCAAACACAATCTATTTATCATGGTGTTGTAATTTTCCATCTATTCTTAGCCATGTTTTCTTCTCTAGTGTTTGGAAACTTGAAAAGATGCCATATCCGTAAAGATGTGGCTATTAAATAAGGAGACTCAATTTAAACACACCCTGTTGCATTCTGGTCCCCTGATCAGAGCAGGGCAGCAGGTCTTAGGTTAGCTGTCTCAGCAGCTCCGTCATTTTCTTCTTCACTTCTGGAACGGACTCAGAATGGGTTCTCTTGAGCGCAGACGCGAGTTTAGAGATAAGAAAACAGTTGCACGGTGAACAGTGCTGCGATGTATTTCTTGGCTAGAAGCTGCTTCACTGAGAGAGCCGAGTGTGCTGCCAAGTTGTCCTGATGAAGGATGAAACCGCTTTCACACAGCTGTGGCCTCCTTCTTGTTTTTGACCCTTTCTCACAAAGTTTCTAGAACCTGTTTAGTTTTGGTTCGCTGTTGCTCCATATGCAGACCAATTCTCCATAATGATGAGAATCCCAGTCTTGTTGCTTAACTCTCTGAACCCCAAAGCTGGGTGTTGCTGCTCCTGTCACATTTTTACTGTGAGCTAATTTATCACTGCAGTATTAAGTCCTGTAACTCTGTGGAAGCAGCAGATCGACGGCTAGAAGTAGAGAGAATGGAAACATTTCTTCTGTGCAGTATGACACAGCCATAAAGTATATACCCCAAAAAATATTTATTTATTAAAATACAAACAAACTCCACAGGGGTTACTAATAGTTGGAAAAATGATCACTCTGCATACGATAGATATTTTACTGGTTAGATTTTCTTCCGTCTGCTTTGTGCAAACACAGTCCTCAGTTCTGCTGAGTAGTTCCTGAGTCTTTGTCACGTCACTGTTGGGTCACTAAAAGCTTCATGCTTGCACTGAGGATCTGGTGCAGAGGAGGTTTTCCTTGGCAAATTTTTATTTTTAAGTTATTCTTTTGGTCATTTTTGGCTTTATTTGACAGGTTCTTAGTCGAGAGACAGACAAGAAAGTAGGAATAAAAATGGGGGAGTATCTGCAGCAAAGAGTCGTGAGCTGGAACTGAACCCAGGCCGCTGTGTTGAAGATTATAGCCCCTGTTTATGGGTCGCCTGCTGAACCAGTTGAGCTACCTGGGTGCTGTTTTTGGCCAGTTTTAAAATGTGGCACATCACAGGAGACTATTTCAAGGACAGTTGGAAAATGGAAAATATTTCTTTGTTTTTGCAGTTTCTGTCGCTGATAAATGCTCTAATTTTGCATATTTTGTAATTTTAACATGACTTCAAACCCATCAGCAAGTTTTTTTTTTTTTGGTTCTGTGGGTTAATAGCTATGCCTTGGACGTCACATTTTAGCAGAAAAGCTTGCACCGTGGATTTTCACCATTTCTTAACCTGCACAGACATTTACATGTCCATCCTCTTCTGTTTCTCTGTCCGTAGCTGAAGCTGTTGAATTTGTACATCAAACGCGCCCAGTCCGGCTCCACCGGCAGCGAACCCTCGTCTGAGGGCCTATAGGAGACACGGCGCCGTCCCACAGGGCATCCACAGAGCTGCAGCTACACTCTCCAAACATAAAAACATCTGTTCATGAGATCACACCCACACAGACCGACAACAAAACACAGATCAAATCACTCACAGGAGCAAACTGCTTCCATCCGCAGCAGACGCAGCGTATACACACACATACGTAGGTACACAGAGTTCCCATACGTTTCCTTCCTCACTGTCAAATGGGAGTGATGACAGAGGAGAGGAGTGTTGTAGTTCTTCCCCTGATTCCTGACTGAACTGAACCCTTACATTTGGATTAAACATAAACAGACTTGCAGTCACACGCTCCTCCCAGGTTTGTCACTAATCACCCGACGATGAAGATATGAGATGTCCGTCCTGTCCACTCTGCTTTCTATCCAGAACACAACAGTGTCCCCTCTGAACAACATTGTGATGTCAACAGCAAGCGGAGCATCTGCATGGTTCTCATTTCTCTGTAGAGGGGGTAATATTCTTCAAGCAGCACTGCGATGAACAAATGGTGCTGTCTCTGTTTGCTTCTAGAACAGTGAGTAACTGGGGCCAGCTAGATGGGAATGTAAATTTACATTGTGTCATAGTTTGGATTTACTTTACGCAATGAGGTTTTACTGCAGTGGTTTTTAATATCTGGAGTTTTCTCTCTTACTTGCACATCAACACACGTTCTCTCTTTCAAAAAGGTGCTGATGAGCCTAAAGAAAGGTACGACCGACCAACCAACCCTGCGCAGCACTAACCAAGCCACAGCGGGTCACGCCTGCTCATAGCAAATACAGTACATAGACAGGTTCCAAATACAGGAGGTGTTATGTGCTTGGCTATGCATGAGACTAAACTTAAAAAATAACTTTTTATTGGGGTCCTATTGACAGTCATAATAACTTGACTGAGGGTTTTAAATTAATGTGAACAACATCCACCCCTTTCACATAAATCCATGATGTCCTCCATTTGTCCCAGCTCATCTTGGATCACTTCTGGGCTACATGGGGAGGAAAATGGGTGCGTGCTGCTTACTACATGAAGTATGACCAGACATGGCTTATTATCACATAGTGGATATGTATCTATATATGATATTAAAATGGAATATCCAATAACAGTGTCATTTAGGAGAGTCCCCCCGGGGAGTGCACGCGCGCACCTGTGCCCATCTTTGTTTTTTTCTCTTTTTCTGTTGCGCGTGCCGTAGTCTCTTTCTCTCTCTCTCTCTCTCTCTCTCTCTCTCTCTCTCTCTCTCTCTCTCTCTCTCTCTCTCTCTCTCTCTCTCACACTTATTATTTTTCTCTGCTGAGAAATTTGTAGAAATGTATTATTTACTGCTCTGGAAAAAAAACAATTGTCATGTCTCACTTTTCTCCTCTTCATCGTGTCTTTCTTTCCTTCCTCTTCTTGTAACATTCTAGTTTTCACTGTTGTGTTTCCTCAGTGCATTTACAAAGCTGTGCTTACAATAAAATAAAGAACTTGTACAGATCATGATAAAGAAATGCCTCTTTGGGTTTTTGTTCTTACTACTGAATGAATGGATATAGAAAAGATGTGGGTCTTATTCAGCACCGAAGATTGAATATTTTGATTGGAAACTGATCAGGATCTGTGGTAAACCATGTCCGCTATGTTTAATAAACGCTCACTGTTAAGTTGGACCTTTAAACTAGGATGTCTGTTGAATCCTAAAACGCATACGATTAGTGGTTCTCCAGAAAAACTGCAGCAATCCTTTGGGAGAAACTAGTTTTTTAGAAAAGCTGTAGCTTGATGCACACAGAAAGTTAAACATTGTATTTCACCTGTAATTTGGTTGAGTCATAATAAGGGATAAAAATAAAAGACAAAATCTTGTGGGAAAATGCATCTTACCTGTTATAAGAGGCCACAATAATGATTCATTTTGGCACTTTTTTTTTACACTGATGATTGTTTACTGTCACTAAATATAGCAACTGGTGAAACACGTGCATCACAGTTTCCCAAAGCATCTTCAGTTTACAAAGATCAATTTACTGTCCAGTAAGATGAAGAGGAGAAAAAAAGCAGCAAATCCTCACCATCTGTCTCACTCCTGTTGCTACAGCCAGTGGAAAAACAAAAGTGGACCAAGTGCACTGGTTAATAAAATGGGCTAATCCAGGACATGGCATAAAAAATAACATTTCTGTCTTATGCAACGCAGCTATTTGAGAAACTGGTGCTCGATGTCATGTATGCATCTGTTCTCTGAGGCTGTAAATTTAGGAGCAGCTAAAGAGACTTCCAGATACAGCAGCAGTCTGACCTGTAGTACCCCCTGACCTCCCTGCAGTCATTACAGCAGTGAAATGTGGAGAAAATGAAGTTTGAAATACTTGCATTTCCATTTTATGCAACTTTACCCTTTCAGTGCCGCAAGAAATAAGTGTGGGTTTTCTCTTTAACGTGATCTGGCAGCTCGTTAATCAGCAGATTCTTGCAAATATGCAAAACATAATGCAGGTATAGATAAAATTTATCAAAATGTATACATGTAAACTAGTCGCTGCAACAGAAAAATGTGTCAAAGCAGCAGTAGTATGCAGGTGTTCCACTGGAGCCTGAATGCTTTGAATTATTCGTGCACTTGAAGTGTTTTTACAGCAGAATTCTTACCTTTAAGGGGTTGTTTAGTAAAAGTGCAAGTAGACTTCTAATTAATTAACTGGGAGGGGTCTTCGATATGTGCATGTAAATGACAGATCTGCTACTTAAGCCATTGTGTGAATTTCCTCAGACTAGGAGGGGGCTTTAATGAAGTCATGAGGCGGGTCTTCCCCTCTTCGGGCCAAAATAGCGTGTGCATACTGCTCGGAAAAAACTCTGCCACCCGCAGACTTGACTGTGAGCCACGTCCAGGGTCCGACCAGTGGATAATTATTGACCAGAGAGCGCAAGAGGACGGCAGGAAGGGGGACAAGTCTGCAACCAGTCTCTGTGGACTGAACGTCTCAGTTGTGAATTAAACATGAGCTGCCATTCGGATCTGATCGGACCCGGGCAGCAGGACTGAGGCGACAAAAACAGCTGTTAGTGAGGCACGATGTTGTTGTGGCAGCCCTACACTGAAAACTTCCGATCCTCCGTCCGGAGACACGGCGGCGGCAGCTACACGAGGTACGAGGCTCATGAACGTGGAAATGAAATGTTTGTTTAGTTTAACAATAATAGAGCGTGGTGTTCCCTACAACGTGTGTTAATAAGTAACTTTTATTGCTTCCTTCCGTTTAAAGACACCAGCGCCCCGTTGCTGTGTGTATAATAATAACAACTGCGGGTGGCTGCATTTGTCCACAGTGTTCATCTTTGTTGACAGTAATGACTCGGTAGATGTGTTGTAGTTTCTGGGAGGCAGAGCGCAACTACAGTTGGACACAATGACGGAAGCTCCGAGGCCTCTGATTGGCTGATCCTGCTGCGCTGGGCACAGGAGGCGGCCTCTGATTGGCTGAGCGCCGTCCTGGCATCATTCCCGAGGCTGGCGGTGGCAGCCCTGCAGGTTTCACGGACCGACAGTCTGTATGCTGAGGGAGCCATGTTGATGCCTGGTTTTGTGTCAAACGCTTCATTTTGGATGGTGAAAGGACTGCGCGGTAAAGACCGGGAGGGGTGATTCCAGCTCCGCGATGAGAAGAGGAGCGCCGTCTGGGGTGGTACAGGGAGCGCCAGAGGAGAGCTGCTCTTAGTGGATTCAAAGCAAGTGAAGTTGATGCTAGTTAGCTCCATAGCTAGGTAGCAACAGCTGTGCGGACGCTGCGTGGGATGCTGCGTGTGGACTAAAACAATTTAATCTCCCCTGCTTGTTGCATTTTTTGCTCAGCTAACGTTTGCCAGACTGTTTTGAAGACTCTGTGCCTGGAGTAACAACGCGGCTGCTGAATTCATGCTAGCTCGCTTAAGCTGCCGTTGTGAAGCTAGCTGCTAGCTAACGTTAGCATGCTGACAATCAGCTCGCATCTTCAGTCACGACTATTTGCTAGCTAACTTATTGTTACTTTCAGGCAGACTGCCAGTCGTGGAGCACCGTGCCGTGTGTTTAAACCCCTCCAAAACCGAAGTGGAGATATGGCGGTACATCCAGTCTCTGTAGAAAGCTACCAGTTCGCCTGCCCTGCTCGTCAAGGAGCGGCTAACAGGCTAGCAGCATAACTTTCCTCTCACGGTGTCACCCAGAAGCTGCACTTCCTCGCTAGCCGACCTCGTACCTGAAGCAAGCTGGCGGCCCTCCGAGTAGAAGCCGAGGACAAGGAGCTGGGGCCGATGGCCTGGGTGCTGAAGATGGACGACGCCACCATCGAGTCGGGGCTGGTGCACGACTTCGATGCCAGCCTGTCCGGCATCGGGCAGGAGCTGGGGGCAGGAGCCTACAGCATGAGGTTAGAGACGGAGTCAACATGCCAAAACCCGGCTTCACAGCACAGTAGTGGGTCGTTAGGCAGAACAACACGAACTCTGTCTCCGAGTGTTAACATTGCAGCCCCCCTGTCTGGGTGTGTTATTCGCTTTGTGCTGGGTGTGATGGTTTCTCTTTGTTTTGGGATTTGGAGCAGGGCAAACACTGCAGGGTGCCACGATCAGGGACAAAGATTAATTTCTCTAAAGCCACACAAAATCAAAGGAAATTCTGCGAGGGACAAAGATGTGGTATCAGTCTATCCTGTTTCTCAGATGGGTCTGCTGCCAAAAGACACCTAAACTTTGTGTTACAGTGAGCAGATCTGCAGGGAAGGCCTTGTTTTGGCCTGTCAGAGTTACGAAGTTGGTGGTATGAGAAAACAGAAAACGGTACATTGTGTTTAGTCCTTTTAATGAGGACACAGTCTAGTTTATTGTCTTCTGCACAGCTTTCCTCTCACCTGAGCCTCATTTCTGAAACCAAAGCAGGTGTTTTGTCCAACAGTTTCCTGCTGCTGAGATCCAAGACTGATGATTCACGATGATGAACATTTAGTGTCTGTGTTTTTTGCTCCCTTTGGCATCTCTGAAGGTTCTGTGATTTCACTTCCTAAGAAGTTTTCTGTCTAGGAAAGTGTGACAGCCAGTTAGTCATTAGAGCAAGTCATAAGTGTTGAACAGCAACACTTTGATAAAATAGGTTTGTAGTTTCGTTTACTCCCACTTTGATGTGACATTTCAACACTGTTTTACACTGATGCAACGAGACATTTGTCCTGTTGTGTTGGTTTAATATGAAGTTGCTGCCACCTTTTTCTAGAGCTTGTTTATGTTCCTCGCTCTATGGTATTGTTTTGATGTCACTTCTGCCATCATATTTGCACACTCCAGCAACAGATTTGTCATCATGGTGCCAGTTTTAAACATGCTTTGTACCAGTTCTTTGTCCTTAATGCGATTCCAACATTTATTCAGACACTTGACAGCTTCTTAATGAGTGAAATGCTGGTTAGTCAGTACTACTTGATGATTGTTTGTGTTTTGCAGAATGATTAAAGAAGGACTTAGTTGGCACTGGACTGGTATGTTGTAAACCACCTGTTCAATTAGTAATTCATACTATGTCTGCACTCTGTTATGTAATAGGTTAGTGATATTTATGTGACGCCGCCAAGACCTCCCAGAACATACATGTGTCTTATCAGCAGCCTTCTCATCCATCTGCTTTTAGCACGCGTTTATCTGAGCGTGACGTCGGTGTGCGCCACTCTCTTGTGAGTGTAAGCGAGTTTACCAATACTCCAGCACTGGTATGCGGATGAGTGAAATAGTGGAAACAGAGTGTCAGTGGTCTCAGACCCAGTGCTATCTGTGGTGTCGGGGTGTGTTTGGAGTCAGCAGCTGGTCGGAACAGAATGTCTCGGTGTGTTTCAGTGGAACGAGCTCCTCAGATTTCAGGAAGCAGACCTGGTTTTTGCGGGCAGCGTGGCTTAACGCGGCCGTCGCGCCCAGGTTGGCACCGTCTGGGCACCAGCTCCGCAGAGAAAACACACCGGAGAGTGATTGAGAGAAAGCGATCCGGAGCTGCATGTATCTTGCAGGCAGCCGTTTGAAAGACTTTGTTGTTTGCAGGAAAGTGCTACAGGAGTGTCTTCAAATTATCAAGTTTTTTTTTAAAATTTTGGCTCAGGTTTAGACTCATGCCGTGCCAAAAAAGTTTTCCAGGTAATGAGATGCAGCGATCTGCATTTCTCTGCATGCATAGGACCCTCTCTCTCTCTTTTTTTTTTTTTTGCACATCCACAGAAATGTACATGCACCCATTGACACTCCTGCAGCATTTGTCAGGGTGAGCTGAGGACGGCTTGGTTTTCTGGTGAGGCTGCCAAGTGTGAGAGATGGTATATGTCAGCAGCTCTGGCTATCTCTGGGTGTTTCTGATCATTTATCCGGCCTCATGCATACATAATAGGAGAGCCATTTGATCGATGGAAAGCCTTTGCCACTTCTTCTAAAATAGGCTGATCCAGTTAATAGTTTCTCACTATGACGGGGTAAAGTATTGCCTCGCTCAAAGCGGTGTATTAACCCTCCTGTTATCCTCATTTACAGGGAACCAGAAAATATTGTTTTCTTGTTTGGAAAAAAAATCCCAAAATTTCAGAAAATTTGCAAAACCTTCAGGAAGAAAATTCCAGTAATTCCTTAAAAGTTTTATTTAAAAAATCCTGGAAATTTTGCAAGAAAATTCTTGTAAATGTGTTTTAAAAATTCTTAAAATTGTCCAAAAAATATATAAAATGATTACATATATATCAATAGAATTTCTAAGAAATGTTAAAAATGTATCTTAAGAACACTGACAAAAAATTCAACCAAAATCCAGCGAATTTCACTGGATTTTGGTTGATTTTTTTTGTGTGAATGTTCTTAAGCAACATGTTTTTTTGCCAAAAAAATGTTAAATGTTGACATCAGAAGTTTCACTGTGAGAACTTTTTTTTTTCCCCACATTTTCAAACTTTAAAACGGGTAAATTTGCCCCACAGGAAGACACACGGGTTAATAGGTAAAATTGTACAAAACAATCTGATGTGTTGTTCAACATCTCGATAAATAAAGGCGGGATTCCTCTTCGCTCTTAGAAAATTCACGGTGATTATATTGCCACCGGGATGGATGCCACAAGGTATTAGAGATTCAATAACGGCTCAGAACTTTCACGAACCTGATGACAAAAGGCAGTTCTAAAATACTGAGAGGCTAGAGGCAAGGAAAGTACATCGATTGAGCTCTTCAAAGGAAACTTTCAAGCTGTGTCACACTTGTTTTTTAATGGTGGTTTTCTCATATTTAGAATCTCTGTGCTGACTGTTTGTCTGTGTCTCTCCTCTGTCTCTGTGTCTTCCTCAGTGATGTGCTGGCTCTGCCCATCTTTAAGCAGGAGGACTCCAACCTTCCCCCTGAAAACGAGACCAAAAATCCCCCATTCCAGTATGTGCTGTGCACCGCCACCTCGCCTGCTGTGAAGCTGCACGACGAGACGCTCACATACCTAAACCAAGGTGAGGCACACGATACACTGCCCGCATTCAAGGAAACGTCAGGCTTGGCCTGATTTTGTTTTGCTTTCTTTTCCCTATTAAGTACTTCTAATTTCTGCGCTAAGACTGCCAGATCCGCACATGAAAACTTTCTGAGGCTACACTCCCCGCTGTTCGACATTAATAAATCATTAGCACATTAATTTAATGCACATTAGTGTGATTGCTGTAAAATGAAACCATTGCTGATGCTCTTCTGGCCTCTACACGGCACAGTAGCGCTGTTTACTCTGTGATGCTGCATTATGGCAAAAAATGGACATTTAGTCTATTTAATGGCACATAAAATTGCTTCCTTGATTGTCTTTTTCGAAATTATCCTAGATTAACCACAACAGGAAAGGCAATTGCAGACAGACATTTAAAAGCAAAGTGCTCCACAACAGTATCACTAATTGACAACAAAGCACAAGTGGCACACATCATCATGTGGATTTGATGAACAGAGGAGACTATGGGAGGATCTCTGGGCTCTAAAAGTCCACAGAGAAGCAGCTTGTATTCACCAGATAGAAGGTAGGGTCCATCACAAAGGGTTTAACCCTCATGTTCTCCTGAGGGTCAAAACTGACTCGGTTTAAAGTTTGAAAATGTGAGAGAAAAATCTATTTTCACAGTGAAATGTCTGATGTCCACTTTTTTAACATTTTTGGGAAATTTTTGACAATTTTTTTGGTGGATAAAAAGAAATGTTAAAAATTTAGAACATTCACAAAAAAAATGAACCAAAATCCAGTGAATTTTGCTGGATTTTGGTTCATTTTTTTTGGGAATGTTCTTAAATAAAATATTAGAAGTTTTACTGATATATATGGAACCACTTTAGATACTTTTTAAGATTTTCTGGAAGATTTTTACTAATTTTTTGAAAATATTTACAAGAATTTTCTTGCCAAATTTGGGGGATTTTTTTTAAAATAAAAGTTTTGAGGGAAACTTTTAGGAATTATTGGAATTTTCTTCCTGAGGGTTTTGCAAATTTTCAGAAAATTGGGGAAGTTTCTGCTGAATTTTTAAAATCTTTTTTCAGATAAGGAAACAATATTTTTTGGTGCCCTTAAATGAGGACAACACGAGGGTTAAATTGAAATAGAGAATCCAGAAACGTCTTGAGATGCATCCAAATATGTGCGCTTACGCACATATTTGGATGCGCGTTATATGATTTACTGGAAGATGAAAGCTGCCAAAATTGATCCCAGATGGTTTAACATCATTCACAGATTGTGTTTTTATGCACACCAGTGTTCTGGTCTGAGGCTTATCTCGGCTTTGATCATAGCTGGTGTTTACGTGGTTGTTCATTCTCCAGTATGCACGGTAAATACGGGTATTCTGATTACAGAGCGCTGCGCACACAGGTGCCTGTAATATTTGCAAAATAAACCGGCAATTTAGTCCCACATTCCTGTAACTGTCTTAGCTAACCCTGAATTAGTTTGACTGTTGCTGTTGAAAGCGAGGCGACTCTGGCTTATAGCGGGCTTATGAGATGCCAATATCGCATTGCGGATTTTGCTTTTCCACGTTACTGCCAGCGATGGGAGGAGAGTGTGCCAGGAAATATTAAACGTGTCCTCTTTGATAGGTGTCAGGCTGTCAGTGTGTAGGGCAGCAGGACTGGTGGCTGCAGATACACAGCTGTGACGGACTGAATAGAGTCGTCACGATGGAGTTCAGTGACCCGAGAGGAGAGAACATTTCTGTCTGAGTACTTTTACCAGCTGTGTGACATCGTTCATGAGAGCACAGGAAACGGCAGTAGTAGTTCAGACTGAGCCCTAGTAGGAAATACTTCTAGGCTGCTAAACATTCTGGGGCTCACAGAAGCACCGCAAATATTTTTTCTATATATGTTCTGCTGCGATGTGATGGAATAAGCTATAAGTCGCCTCATTAAAGTCCCAAATTAAGAGGAAGTTTTTCAGATGGTTTGTGTTTCTGTTCGATCGCTTTTCTGTGGACGAAGTCGACAACGTTCAGAAAGCAGGATAAGATGCATACATGGAAATTGTCCTGGTGTCATGGGAATGCTGCAGGGTTTATCCAGGTTTCTGAAAACAGGATAAGATTTAGAATTAGAATGGCTTTAGTGTCATCATACATGGCATGACGACAATATAAATAGCTTCCGCCCGCCGGACAGTGCACAACAACAAGCAATAAGAAATAAAATATCAACATTAAATAATAAAAACAAATGTACATATATAGCAAAACAATATTAAAAAATGAAAGCACCTGCAAAGAAGGCCAGATATATACAATATGGGAGGTAAATGAAATGGAATAAAATAGAATAAGAACCAGTAAAATTGATTAAATGTCAGGAAAATTGCACGGAAACAGCGAGAAGTGATATTTTTACATAGACAATCAAAACACTAAAGTGTTTTGGAGTTTCTGTGAACTTATGAAGAGCAGAAACATTCAGTGCTTTATGTTGTTTTCTTCTTGCCTTTTCCGTCTCTCAGGCCAGTCTTATGAGGTGCGTATGTTGGACAACAGGAAGCCAGGGGAGCTACCAGAGCTCAACAACAAGATGGTGAAGGTGAGAGGATCCCCCCCCCAGTGGGGCGACAGACTTCTCCTCCTTCCACTAAGCTCGCTTTATGTCTAACCTGTGTGTGTTTGTTTCTAGAGCACAGTGCGGGTAGTGTTTCACGACCGTCGTCTGCAGTACACGGAGCACCAGCAGCTGGAGGGCTGGAAGTGGAATCGTCCTGGCGACCGTCTCCTTGACATCGGTAAAGATCCCTGTTGAGAAATGTTTCCCTCCGCTGTCCTGTGTGTGCGACGTGGAGCTCAGATGTCTGTGTTTGTGTGCGAGGCAGATATTCCAATGTCGGTGGGCATCGTGGAGCCGAAGACTCACCCCTCCCAGCTCAACGCCGCAGAGTTTCTGTGGGACATGAACAAAAGAACTTCTGTTTTCGTGCAGGTAGCGCACAAACATCCTCGCTCGCTCACTCAACCCCACACATGCACCAGCTCTCGTTGTGCCGTCTGTTAGCTGCGCCACTGAATTTCCACATCAAATCCATATTTTGAGCCCTCGTCTACCCGCCGTCTCCGCAGGTGCACTGCATCAGCACAGAGTTCACTCCCAGGAAGCACGGCGGGGAGAAGGGCGTCCCCTTCAGGATCCAGATCGACACCTTCAACCAGGGAGACAGTGGAGAGTACACAGAGCACCTCCACTCCGCCTCCTGCCAAATCAAAGTCTTCAAGGTGAACACTCGACCTCTCAAGTGCTGAATGTTTTCATTTTGTGTCTCAGCTCTCACAGCAATCAAATCTGCCTTTTTTTTCTGGTTTCCTCCGTTTCCTGTTTAGCCAAAGGGGGCGGATCGCAAGCAAAAGACTGACAGGGAGAAGATGGAGAAACGCACACCTCAAGAGAAGGAAAAGTACCAGCCTTCTTATGATACCACTATTCTGTCAGAGGTCAGTATGGAGCTGCAGTGTTGTGTTCAGATTTGTGTCATTTGCAATAACTAGGCTCAAGTACTAACAAGCACTCTGGTCCAGTTTTCATTTGGGGGGGTTATTCCTGTTTAATTTTAATTTATTTTGTTTATTTTGCAGAAGCAACACGCAATTTAACCAGAGTTAGCTAGCAGCTAGCAACCATGAAGCAATAACTATATAGTATCATTGTTATCATTAGCCATACAATCAGTAAAAATTATTAAAATGTTCAAATTAGTGAAATGTTTTCCTGCAGGGTGGTTCAAGGAATATACAGATGTTCTGCCCTGGAATTAAATCTCTGCCAACTACCCTTTTAAGCATGATGCTTTAGATTTAAGAGAGCTGCAGATATTTTATTGTGAAGAGCTGCCGGTATCACATGATTTCTTCTATTATTCATCCACACTTTCTGATTGTTTTCTGACTTTCATGTCTTTACTCTCACAACTTATCATTAAACCACAACATAAAGAGGGTGCAGCACTATTTTCTCTTTAACTGCCATGCATTAAAATGTGGCCATAATACCGGTTTAACCCTAAAAAACCCACTGTTGAAAGAATACAACAGTAGTTTTATTTTTTTATGATTGTTTTCTATGATTTAATTTACTATTTTTTTCTGTATTTGTGTGTATACATTTTTTGTTGTTCTGCATTTTTCTGTGTTTGGGTTTCTTTATATGTATATATTTATATATAATTAGTTATTTTTTGTTTTTTTTCTTGCTTTTTTGCATTTTTTTTTAGATATGTGGTTTATAGATACATATTATTTGTTTTTGTTTTATTTTTTTGCTCATTTTTTAGTTTTTTTGAGGTTTCTATATGTATTTATTAACCACGCCTGACGAATGTCAGCGGGTTTACTGCATTCGGTGCGGTATCTGGCTGGGTATGTATGTATGTGGGTATGTCCGGTCCGATATCTCTGCAAGTGCTGAAGTCAGGATAATCAAACTTGGCACTGAAGATCAGTCTAAGGTCCTCTGCTCAGTTGTGGAGTTACAGGTCAACAGATCAAGTAGGAAGGGAGATACGTACGATGATCTAAATTGATACATATTGCATCAGTTGTATAGGGAGGACAGGGTTTTCGCCAGTAGAGGGCGTGGTTCTGCCCTCTACTGAGGGCTCTTCTAGTTAATTAATTTTGTGTTTTTTTTGTTGTGTTTTTTTTTGGTAATTTTTTGTTTCTATATTTGGGTTAATAATAGCAGAAAGTTCCCGTTTAGTTTGTCTGCTCACTTGTCTCACCACATATATTTTAATGCTGTAGTGACACAAACTGAAACCATTGCTGCTGCTTAAAGGAAGAGTCGCGTCTGATACACTTTGAGAAATAGTTTACAGTAAAGCGCAGACGTAAAAAACGGGGTCAAACTGTGGTACAGATGTGGTTCTCCACCTTGAGTTGTTCACATTTCATATCATGAACTGTTTGTTTGTAATGACGACCTTACCAATAGAAGTGCTCATTAAATAGAACATTTGTTATATAGAATGCTAGTATCTTATTTCATGAAGCTGCATTAATTTCAATCAGAGGCCCACATCTACAGCAAAACACCAAGAGAAACCTTGCACAGAAAAAGTATAAAATGAGACATTAGAGCAGACATTAGAATATTTTCTCTCTGAGTTGGGGTCATTGCTCCATCTTGATGTGTTTGCAGAGTTGTTGTCTGTGTTTGTGTGTCTCTTCTGGCTGGCTAACCTCTGCTGTGTGTCCGTGTGTAGACGAGGCTTGAGCCCATCATCGAGGATGCTGGTGACCACGAGCTGAAAAAGTCCAGCAAGCGGACTCTTCCTGCTGACTGTGGCGACTCCTTGGCCAAGAGAGGCAGTGTAAGCTCCCTGCTCTCCTCCAGACACCAGACTGTCTTCTGAAACTTGTACTTATTTGCCGTGAATGGAATGTTATTGTATTCAGCATAAGACAGGGTGGAGACAGTGCAAAGCTATATGCAGTGATCCCTCGTCTATCACGATAGACGAAAATCCATGAAGTAGCGACCATATTTATTTTATTATTCATATGTATTTTTAGGCTTTGTACACCCTCCCCACACACCGCAGAGCAACACTATGCACCTCGATCAGACGTCTGTGTGAAACGGACAAGAAAGATGCTGAAGGCTGCTCCAGAGCAGACTGATGCTTCATTTTGTTTCAATCAAAATGTTATTTAAATATGTTTGTTTTTTTTATATAGATATATGTTCTTCAATTTTTTAGGCTAGAAAATGCTTATTTTACCGCAAACTTGATTAAAATAATGTAGCGACGGTAGAGCCGGTTGCTACGACTGAATTGCTGTGCTGCAATGCACCATGGGAGTTTGGAGTGTTGGGGGTTGAAATGTCATTACTGTGGTTTGTTAGTGTTCCAGTGTTTTTAGTTTTTGTGGTTTAGTCAGCCTAGTTAGTTTGGTTAAATGTTATGTTGTCGGGACCATGAGTGTGAAGTGTTTGATGACTTCCTGCCACATTTGTAACCCTCGTGTCGTCCTGCGGGTCAATGTTGACCTGTTTTCAAGTTTGAAAATGTGGGAGAAAATATATATTTTCACAGTGAAACTTCTGATGTCCACATTTTCAACATTTTTGGGAAATCTTTGAGCATTTTTTGGTGGGAAAAAAATAAAAGGTAAAATGTTCCTTTAAGAACATTCACATAAAAATCAACCAAAATCCAGCGAATTTCGCTGGATTTTGGTTGATTTTTATGTGAATGTTCTTAAAGAAAATAGAAGTTTTTCTGCTATATATGTAATCAGTTTGGATTTTTTTTGAAGATTTTTGCTCATTTTTTGAAAATGTTTTACGAGAATTTTCTTGCCAAATTTGGGGGATTTTTTAAAAATAAAACTTTTAAGGGAAATTTTTAAGGAATTATTTGAATTTTCTTCCTGAAGGTTTTGCAAATTATCAGAAATTTGGGGATTTTTTTTGCTGAATTTTTGGATTTTTTTTTCAGACAAGGAAACGATATTTTATGGTGCCTGTAAATGAGGACAACAGGAGGGTGAATTTTGCTGGTGTCTGTGTGTCAAAATAAAAGCATCTGACAGTTGGGGAGTGCATTAAAGGCAGATATCCGTTCTTCAGCGTCGTTTTTCAATGAAGGTCGCAACAATAATGAATATATAAAAATACCTATATATCTCGCAAAATCACACGATGCAGTGACACCATGAAAAGTGAACCGTGATATGGTGAGGGGCCACTGAGTTTAACCCACAACTGACTTTTCCAACATCCTCAAACTTTCTGGGTAGTTGGAGCCGCTTGTGTCGTCTTTGTGAGGCTGTAATCATTAAGATGTGCGTCTTTCCTCAGTGCTCCCCGTGGCCAGACAACGCCTACACCAGCACCAACCAGGCAGCTACTCCCTCCTTCACCTCCACCCCGCTGTCCACCTACACCACCTCCTCAGTACTGGACAGGTACCCGTGTCCGTTTGAACTTTAAATACGGCATTTGTTGTCTCATCGCTCTTAACTGTCATTTCTTTTGTCTGCAGTGACTCGTCCTCTCCCAATCACCAGGCAGACCCTGGCAGCCATGGCAACTCGGAGGTTAGTGTCTCACACCTGTAGGAACTGGTGGGAAAGTTAACCCTCCTGTTGTCCTCATTTACGGGCGCCAAAAAATATGGTTTCCTTGTCTAAAAAAAAAGTCCAAAAATTCAGCAAAAAAAATCTCTGAAAATTTCCAAAAACCTTCAGGAAGAAAATTCCAATAATTCCTTAAAAATTTTATTTTAAAAAAATCCCCCAAATTTGGCAAGAAAATTCTTGTGAATATTTTTAAAAAATTAGTTAAAATCATAAAAATATCCAAGCTGATATGAATAAAACTTCTAATATTTTCTTTAAGAATATTCACAGAAAATCAACTAAAATCCATCGAAATTCGCTGGATTTTAGTTGATTTTTTTTCTGAACGTTCTTCAGAAACATTTTTTTTTTCCACCAAAAAATGTTCAAAGATTTCCCAAAAATGTTGAAAATGTGGACATCAGAAGTTTCGCTGTGAAAATATTTTTTTCCCACATTTTAAAACTTACACAGCTCAATTTTGACCCGTAGGACAACACGAAGGTTAAAACAAGGGTATGCAGAATCGTATATTTTTAAAAAAAAACACCTCTTGCAGAGACTTTCCTTGAGTACTGCTGGAGGAGGAATCCACCAGAGACGGTGTTGGTGGGGAAAGGACTGAGCGCATTAAAAGCTTATATCTAAAAACACACAAATAGCCTCAAACAGAAGCAGTACATTTGCTTTTTTAAAGCCAAATACCTTCACCAGCACTTGCTAACAACTATTCTACAATGTTGACAGGCAGCAAACGCACGTGTAAACACACTCTGATGAGACTGGAGGTAAATGGAGACAAAGAGCAGAAAAAAACCACACGGATGGATGTGATTATCTGTCATCTTTTGGCTTCACTTTGCTATTCGGGCATTGTGTTGGCCGAGCTTTGTGGGACACTTGATTTATTGATTGCTGTCAGGATGTGAAGAAACTTTCAGGAAATATGACAAAAAGTGCTTTTGAAACGCTCTGAAGAATCTAGTGTCTTTCACTGAAGGCGTATCAGCATGAAAAGAGAAGGACCAGGTGTAAATAATGCAGTTATTGATGGATGGGGTTCTTTCAGGGTCGTCGTATTGTGTGTCATGACTCAGCAGAATGTTACCGAGCTGTTGTTAATGTTGGTAGTAACACCTGTGCTTTTCTTAGTGTGGAAAGTCAGAATGTGAAAATTAACCATTTCACTGCTTCATTCAACAATAATACGGTTCACAAGAAGGAACAAAACATTTAGTCACAGGGATCTGGAACTGAACGATGAAGTGTTTTATTTTACGGTCTAAACAACAAGCCAGACAACAAAGACAAAAACAAGACAAAATTTTCCAAAATCAAACATGAACTGACAAAAATAAGACACAAGATGACAAGTCAGGAAAAAATATATTACAAAAACGAGACAAAGATCGACAAAAACGAGAAAGAAAATGAGACAAATGACAAAAAGAGAAAAAAATTACACAAAACAACAAAAACAATATACAAAACAATGCTTAAAGCAGAACACAAAATGAGACAAAACACAAGCGAGGGGCCACCCTGGACAGGTCGCCAGTCTGTCACAGGGCTACATATACAGACAAACAATCGCACACACATTCACACCTACGGGCAATTTAGAACTATCAATTAACCTCAGCATGTTTTTGGACTGTGGGAGGAAGCCGGAGTGCCCGGAGAAAACCCACACATGCTCAGGGAGAACATGCAAACTCCATGCAGAAAGATCCCAGGGTCAGGCCGGGATTTCAACCGGGATCTTCTTGCTGCAAGGCGAAAGTGTTAACCACAACCCCACTGTGCAGCCCAAACATGAGACAAAACAAGACAAAACATTACAAAAATGAGACACAAAAGTGCAATGAACAATCCAGTATTTTATTTTATGACCAAAACAACTTGCCATGGTCTCAAAATTATTTTAAATTTTTAGTTTTACAAATTTGCAATCTGTAGTTAATATCTTCTCTGTAATTTTTACACAACAAAGTCATCCTGCAGGACGGATTAGACCCTCTGGGGGACCAGTTTTGGCCCGTGGGCCGCATGTTTGACACCCCTGATCGTTCAGGAAAAAAAAAAAATCCGGCATGTGTCTCTGCTCCTTGTATTTACCAAGATAAGAGCTTTATAGTAAAGGTAGTGAAATTACCCCAGCAGAAATACCAAGCATGAGCTAATTGCAAGTTTTCAACACTACGTTTGGTTTTGGTAACCTGTAATAGCAAGTTTTGTCATTATTTGTGACATTCTTTGTAGTAAACCATTAATCAGATGTTCTCTACGCCCAGGTTTGGGTACATGAGACATTTATCGTGTTGTGGGACTGAATGAGTTTGAAATTACCTCTCTCGTTTCCATCTTACAGCAGTTGAGCCCCACTGCCTCCATACAGGACACGCAGAAGTGGCTACTGAAAAATCGCTTCAACTCCTACACAAGGCTCTTCTCTCACTTCTCAGGTACACACAGGCGTGTTGTCACAAACACACACAACAAAGCATGATTCTAATGTGATGTACACGTGACTCAGTCTCCTCCTTTTTGCACAGGTTCTGATTTGTTGAAGCTAACCCGGGACGACCTGGTCCAGATTTGTGGGCCGGCAGATGGGATCAGACTCTTCAATGCACTCAAATCCAGGTGTGTCGCACGTTTCAGTTTATGATTGTGTCGGCTTTTATTACGCAATCTATAAGTTTGTTACTTTACCAAGGATCGCAGCAGATATACAGTGGCGGGGAAGCGTTTTCAGACACCCTTAAAATGTTACACAATCTCAAATATTATGAAATATTTGTGGAAAAATCTTTTTTTGGTTTCAAAAGGTGTTGCTGCATTAGACGGATACAAACAAATAGAAATGATTTTTTTTGTTTGTTTATAAGAAAAAAAAATTCTACCAAAATGACCCAATACTCAGAATTTCTTATTTTTATGGAACCAATCAATTTTTTAATGACTTTTATAGGATTTGTTTAGTATTATGACTGTGATTGTACTAAAAGAAACCTAAGAGTGATTCTTAATGCAATGTTTCACAAATGTATGGGACGTCTGAACACTTTTTTCTGCCACTGTATGCGTTGGTCTGTCTGTCTGTTTGCAACATTACTCAAAAACGGACAAACGGATTTGGATGGAATTTTCAGAAATGACAGAAGGATCAAAACTAATTAGATTTTGGCAGTGATACAGCTTATAGTCTGGATCCACGGATTTGTTAAAGATTTCTGTATCACTGCGAGATAGCGGCACGGACAACAAGTGCTCCGTCACATGATTGCGATCCTACTACAAATCGACCGCTTCAGACTTAATCCGATGAAAATGATAAAACGAACAACTGATTTAATAATTGGGGTGTTTCTCATCAATTGTCACCGCCCGCTACACACAGGATGTCCCAAAAAAAAAAGACATCATTTAAGATGTCCATATCGGAGTGACTACATGGTCAGGAGAAATTATACTTAACAGGATTTCTTTTGGACATAAAATGTTTAATTCTACAAATTTCCAATGAAAATTCTGGGGGATGGTAACTTTATAATGTTCCAAAGTTTCACCAACTCTTCTGAAGCTGCCGGCCGTCCAGATCCTTTTTTCCGACACAAACAGCCTTCCTCTTGAAACTTCTTATGCCACGTCCAAATCTGCTTCCCTGTTGGCGGCGGTTTATGAAATTTTCTTAAGTAAATAATTCACGTTGCCCGTTCACATTTGACTGAGTTTGGACTTACTTCGATACACAGAACGCCGTTTCTGTTGCAGTAAACGGCATGTCTGTTCCTGAAAGAAGAAAAATAAAAATGATTACACTTTTTTGAGCAGAAAGAGCAAACAAAATTTTAAACAAATTATTAGGTGATGAAATGATGGTAAATCTTGTATTTAGGTCACATATTGGGACACATTCGGTATCCATCCGTACTGTACTCCTCTGCTCAGCGTGAGGTCATTCAGTTTGTGGGTACATCTATATTAAATGTCCACATTCTATAGTATCATGATTTCTGCTGCGAAATTGTTCAAGATTTTTGCCAGAAATGGTTCAACGGCTGAGCAGCCTTGGCCTACTGCACTCTGAGTGCTTTTCTTGTTTCTTTACCTTTTATTGTTGAAGCAGAACAGATGGACATAACACTAAAAGCAACTAAACATGCAGAAGGATCACCCGTGTAGTTGTCATTTCACCGACAACCAGATGCCAAAAAGTGTGTTTTGTTGCATAAAGTGTTGTTGTGTGTGCAGGTCGGTGCGTCCCAGGTTAACGGTGTACGTCTGTCAGGAGTCGCCTCAGGAGAGCCCCCTGCTGGACAGACACGGCACCAACGAAAACGGAGAACACAGCATCTCCTCTAGTTTACATGGTGAGGACGCGGTCCGGTCTGCGGAACAGTGCGGCGTGTGTGTGAGTGTGTGTTAGCGCGAGTGTGAATCACCCTCCCTGCTCTGTCTGTGTGCAGTGTATCACGCTCTGTACCTAGAGGAGCTCACGGCTGCAGAACTCATCCGCAAGATGGCGTGTGTGTGCAGCGTTCCACTGGGAACGATCAACCAGGTGTACAGACAGGGTCCTACAGGCATCCACATCCTGCTGAGTGACCAGGTACACACACACACACACACACACACACACACACACACACACAGAGGCGCTACACTAAACTGCTCTTCATCACTTTGAGCATCACATTCTCAGCTGTGAAGTGCTCTTTACTGAGTGGAAGGCTTTAACTAAAAAGGTAAACTGTGGGATGCACTCACCACTTTCCACTCTAAGCAAGAAAAACCCGTCACCATGGATACTGATGGATGTCTTGTTCACTCAGCTTTTGGGATATACAGTGTTTTTGGGTGATATTTTATGCATTTTTTGAGCAAACTTCACAAGCACTGCAGTCTGAAATTAAAGGTAAATTTGACCAAAGCTGGCAGCATGTAAATTCTGCATCTTAGTAATTATTATTTAGATTGAAATGAAACGTTTGTGGCTTTACGTGAAATATTTTAACATTGTTAAACATATTGTCGTTGCATGTGGGTCACATTCATGCCGTTTATTGAACCTTCATACAGACCACTGTGAGCCTTAGCCAACGCCGAAATAACTACAAAAACTCAATAACTTAGCACCAGATTTAGCTGCCGTTTTTAGCTCTCTTACTTGACACACACTACTGCTGACTCTCAGCCAATCAGAGGTGAGCTAGCTAAACATGGCACGTTCACTGACATTAGGTAAATCTCAAACTGAATGATAAACTTTGAAACGTCAACAGCAATATCGGTCCGTTGCAATATTCTGGTATCTTCTTGTAAAATGATTCATACATAAATGAAAGTCATTGATATCCATGGATTTTCAGAAGAACTGATCATAACATGATGCACGTAACGGCTTTGTTTACATTTTCGAGTTCCGACTTGTGGCAAAAATCGACTTGCATCAATCCATAGGAACAGAACTTCGACTTGAGTTGAGGACCCCTTGTATTGTGAATAACCCATGAACCTCTATTTAGGGTCAGTGGATAGTTTGTTTTGGCTTTTCAGATGCTGCAGGGATTTTTTTACTGTCTTGAAAATGAGCTACAAAGTAGTTTAATAGCCGAAACTGGGCGTCTGTGGTCTCTGCATCTGTCAGTGTGTGTGCCAGCAGGAGAGACTGAAGGCTGAAAACTTTGGGGAAAATATCTAGTTGTGATTTTTCTGATAAATATTATGATTTGATTTGCGACTTTATTTCAATTTTCACTGCGGAGTAGATTTAAAAAAATGTGACGGAGCGCCAAATGACGCGGCTTAAAAAGTAAACAGAGAGGATGGAATGAACTTTTAACACCACAGACGCAACACTTTACACCCCGGATCAGATGAAATGTAGGTGTGGCTCTTAAATAATGAATCTGCGTCAACTGAACCACAGCTTGCAGCCTGAACCACGTAGCACACATCAGTCGTTGAACAGAAGACACAAGCTGCCTCAAATGAAATGATATTGAAACGCAGCGTTAGCCTCATTATTCAGCAGCCTTTTCCTAAAGTGTAGCCTTTGACATTGAACCCTCCTGTTGTCCTCATTTAGGGGCACCGAAAAATATTGTTTCCTTGTCTGAAAAATTCCAAAAATTCAGCAAAAAAAATTCCCCAAATTTCTGAAAATTTGCAAAACCTTCTGGAAGAAAATTTCAATGATTCCTTTTATTTTTAAAATATCCCCCAAATTTGGCAAGAACATTCTTGTAAATATTTTTTAAAAAATAGTATAAATCTTCCAAAAAAAAATCCTAAAAATATCTAAAATGATTACAGATATATCAGTAAAACTTGTGATGTTTTCTTTAAGAACATTCACATAAAAATCAACCAAAATCCAGCGAAATTCGCTGGATTTTGGTTGATTTTTATGTGAATGTTCTTAAAGAAACATTTATTTTTTTTCCACCAAAAAATGTTCAAAAATTTCCCCCAAAAAATGTGGACATCAGAAGTTTCACTGTGAAAATAGATTTTTCTCCCACATTTTCAAACTTTAAAACGGTTCAATTTTGATCCACAGGACGACACGAGGGTTAAAATCCATTTATTTTGGAACAGTGGAAGAATCAAGCAGTGCCTCCATATTTTCTGTTCTGTCTGATCTTGAAGAACTCTGTTGTGTCACCGATTTGCATGTAATTCACCGTTTCCTGCTGTCAGACACACACACACTGTGCATTGTTTCTGCTTTGATTAGCTCTCATCCTGACTGCATCAGTGTTAATAATTACAGTCTGTAAAACACAGAGAAAACTTGTCGGGTTTTTTGCTGAGCTTAAACGTCTCACGCCGTCTTTTCCCTTCCAGATGGTTTACAACTTGCCTGACGAGAGCTGTTTTTTGATCAGCACTGTCAAAGGTCAGTTCACAGCGCCTCTCTTGCGCTCCTGCTGCAGTCGGCCGTTGTTTGACGAAGGATTTGATGTACTCTCCCGCTTGTGTCTCCCTTCCAGATGAGTTGGGCGAAGGACTCCATCTAATCCTGAAGTAGTGAGGAGGACAGATGGCATCACTAATACTCCACCCTCTGTTCTGGAGCTGAAGCCTCCCTCTGTCCCTCTCTGCCTGCCTCTACTCTTTCCTTCTACGTCCTCCCCGTCTCTCGAAACAGATCGCTCGACGGAAAAGCGGAGAGACTGCGCTAAAAGCCATGTAAATGTTAGAATCTGACATGGGTGTGTCCACTGTTTCATATTGAAAACACTATTAACAGAGGAGGGTCGTTCAAAGAAGAGAGACTGGGGGAGGATCTGGGATTGGGAGGAAAGTTAACAATGTTCTATGTATTTTTTTTTGATTTGCTATTTTATTTCTTTCGTCTTTTATATGGGTTCCGTGTGGAGGAGGGAGGGTGGAGGCTCCAGGAGAGAGGGCTCTGGCCGGCAGGTAGAAGGAAAGAAAGCAGAGTTTCCTTATTGCTCGTTGCCCTTCCTACACAGCGCACACAACCAGCACTAGGCCAGTATTTGATAACCTGTACTGCTGAACAGCATGCGATCTCATACTAACTTGCTTCAAAAGGAGAAATCCCACCTTTTTACTCTGCTTGTTTAACATTCTTGAAGGGGTTGTCTTAATTAACCATTTACCAATCAGCTGAGCTTGGTGACCCCCTAAAATATCCAGGCTAAATTTGTGGGAGCTGGCGTCGTTTGTGGATGCTGACGCCGTGTTTTTGGTTTTGTTTTCTCGTCAGATGGGCAGATTTCATTAACTCTCGTCGCACAGGGTCGTCCTATGTGACTTTGACTGACAGCCATATCAGCTCAGCTCTCCTAACGTTCGTCCTGCGCTTTTGCCATTTTTAGTCGATGCTTTATTTATGGATCAGCGGTTTCTATTGATCTCATCGAATTTACTCGTTTCTGGTGCCATATTGGCTTTTTGTTAGCTCGATCTTTTACTCACATTTACGCACGGAGCACGCACACTCGATCTGTCGACTGAACACTGGCTTCTGGTTCTGGAATTTTTGGCCGCAAAGGTGCAAGAAAAGATTAAACGGCTTCAGAATACTGTCTGAAAAACCTACTATAAAGTGGACCAAACAGGTTTCAGATTGGTAGCCGTTTTTTTTCTCGGCGATTAGAAGCATTAAAAGAATTGAAGAGAAGTTGAGTTGCTTCTGTGCTATGGTCATAAATCCTCCATTCCAGATTCTGCTTTGCAAAAAAAACAAACCCAAGCCATCCTGCAGCAGGCTGGTAGAAACGCATCACCTGGTTCCAGCAGTCTTACTTTGTAGACTAGAAAATCATGGCAGTACCGCATCCATTCTCAGAATCTTGTGTTTTTAATGTAGCTGAACACAGGAAGAACAGGTCACGTGTTTCGAGTGCCCTTATTCTTTGAAAAGTGACAAGACTCCTGGGAGTCGGCATTGGTTTTAGTTGACCTTTTTAATTTTGGTACACAGCGTCTGGCATTTTTGAAGTGCACACGGTTTCCACTTCAACGTGTCGCTGTCAGAATGTGTGTGCGTGTGCATGTGTATCATTTCTTTTTTTTTCATTGTTCTTGCAAAAGAGACTTCATTATGTCATAAACTTTTTCCTGTCGGTATGAAGAAACTGTGTTGTAGCTTGCTATTTTGTAAAGAGCATGTGGAAGACGGCGAAAGATGGAGTTTTTTTGTCAGTGAGTGTATCCCCTCCTTTTTCCAACTGTTAGAGACCAAGCCTGCACTGAATAAATTCACAAAATTCAAGCTTGATGTGTAGTCATAGTCCTACAGCCCCACCCTCTTCTTATCCGCCTAACGAGAAGGAGAACAAAAAAAAAACAAAACGAGAATGTTGAGACTAAAGAGCATCTGTGTTTTTGTCTCACCACACGCCAGAGCCGGGACTGTAGCTCTTGTGGTGTTTACGAGGACATGAGTACCACAGCACAGGAAAAAAAAACTGTGTCCATCAACTCAGAAATTAGCGAGAACGGAGCGGATGTGATACGGAGTCGGGCGTCGTGGTCCGCTACAGGCCTGACCGATCGAGCTGTGTGTCTGTCTGTGATTGTGTGTGAGTGTGTGAGCAGGAGAGGTGACCACTGTTAATGTACAGCCTAATGTCAATGATGATGATGATGGTGATGCTTCTCATGTGCACAGTATCATATGCTGGAGATGTACACAACCACCTGTGCTGGGAATAAATGATTTCATAACTTTCGCTGGTGTGCTGCTTCATTATTACAGAGAAGAAGCAAACATGATATCATTGGTATATAGTTCCTAAAGGTAGAATTTGATATTCTGCTTCTATTAAGTGGAGGATTTACTAAAAGTACGGTCTAAAGCAGAGGTGTCAAACAAGGGCCACATTCAGCCCACAGTATAAATGTTTCCCTTGTTCTAGTGCAGAAAAGTTCATTTTTAAAATGTTCATATTTGAGAAATTCTTTCTACAAATCATGAACAACCTGACATTTCTTCAGAAAAATGTGTGCAATTTCAGCAATATTATGCCTCAATGTATTGTTTACACATTACAAGTTCTAGATCAGTGTCTACAAACATTTAGTCACAGGTGTCTGCAACCGAATGACGATATTTTACTTTATGATCAATATGATAAAAGTCAGACTAAAACAGACAAAAAACAAAAACAAGGCAAAATATTACAAAAAAGTTAAAAAGCGACAAAAAATGGACAAATGACAAAAGCGAAAAACAAAATGACAAAGTCAAACTATACACAACACAACGAATAAAACAAAACACTAAATGCCAAAAATAAGACATAAAACACAAGCTAGACATAAAGGACACAAAACGACAAAATATCACAAAAATGAGACACAAAAAGACGAAAGAGCAATGAGCCAATCTAGTATTTTGCTTTATGATCAAAACGATTTGTCATGGTGAAGAAATTATTTATAATTTAGAGTTTAAAATTTAAAATTTGCAGTTAATGTCTTCTCTGTAATTTTTACTCTTTACAAAATATTCCCGCTGGCCCCATGTTTGGTGGTGAGAATAGATCACTCCAATGACTTTTTAGAGTGCATCAGTACCTTTACTTAAGTGAAGGATGTGAATCCTGGCTCTTATTGTGAAGTGCTCCTTTAGCAATTATATTTTCTAGAGACAACCCAGGGGATCTCCTGTTTGTCCACCTTTTTCAGCAATCATTAATGTTTAAGAGTTGTTGTTTTTTTGCCCAATGAAAAAAAATACCGATTATGTAAGAAAATCCAACTTGCTCTGCACGGTTAACAGCAGAGTGAAGCCGTCTGTTGTGGTTGTGCATAGAATCAAAGGTGACTGTAAAAATCAGCAGCCGTTTGTCACAGGACAGTTAAATGACACAACATACACCTCATAGTTTGTTGGGCAGATTGAGAGCACAAAACATCTGCCTGAGATCCCAGAAGCAGATGTTTAGGACTCAGGAACATGCTCATTTTCTCTCAACCCATGTTTAGTTCATTTTTAATTTTTTTAATCAATCCCTGAATTACACCTGGGATGTAGAGAGAATGCAGCTGTTTCCAATTAGTTTCCATACAGGACAGAAATCTAGCGACGTACCTGCATCCTGGACAGCTGGAAACAGTTGGTCGTCCTCACCTGAACGTCTCAGAGGGTTTGTCAGTCAGCGTGTGGCTGCTCAGGTCACCCCGCTGCTTTTGCTAATAGACGTCTGGGTGAACTGTCATAACTGCATGTTTGACCACCGACTGGGTAAAGTTCCCTGAGACTTCAGACCCCTAACTGGGACCCTCAAACCCCAAGATCACTGTGCCACAGCTGCTGGGTGGTATTTTAATGAACAGTTTAACATATGGAACATTGTTTGGGAGTTTAGAAAAATGCACAGCTGAAGCACAAATATAAGCTGACATAAGAAGGTCTCCAGATCTTGTCGTAACTCTTAGATGCACGAATGATTGGACCTGACACTCTTCCATGTGGGTCAAAAATATAAGTATAGGAATTAATATTTTTTGTTTGGGGGGGGGGGGGGGGGGGGGGTTGGTCTTTTTGTCCTTTTGGTGAAGAATAGTCATTTTTATTATTGTTTGTATTCTATTTTTGTCCACACAAGAATGATTTCATGTTTGAAATATGTTTATTTTTCACTTCATAACAGATTTTGAACATTTTGATAACTGAAAAAGAAGAATATTACATAGAACAGCAATAGAAGAATGTTAGCATCCAATTTGTTGACATTTTTCCACTCTTCCTTCTGTTGCTGCTCTCCTTCTCCGTCCCTCCAATCACTTGTGCATCACCTCTTGTATGATATAACCAGTGATATTTCTGTTACTACGGCTTCTCATTAACACACAGCTGAACTTCATTAAACGAACGATGTGACTGAACCCAACTGGCTGCACAAGTGATGATTTTGGGTGTGAACATGATTGGTACCTGTTGTCTGACTGGTTGACTGTTTGCATCGCTGAACGTCTGCACACTGAATTGAAGTGGTGTGAAGTAAAACGTGTATTAAACTAACTTAAACCTCGAGGTTTCCAAATTTAGACACCTCGAGGCACTATAGGTGTATATATTGTTCATATATGGTGCTCGTTGCTACATTTTTTCTTGTTACTCAACAAGTAACCATGGATTTCTGATATGAACTTTGCACATCTCATAAAAAGATACGAAAGAATTAGGAAATTACAGAGGCGTGTTTTACTTTTGACCTCTATGTAGGTTAATTCGGCCCGGGTGTTCAGTCGAGCAGACAAAAGCTTGTGTGTCAGTGAACTGATGAAGCTACTTCTCCATCTGCTGACATGTTTAATTAAAACGATACTGATTCTGCGCAGTGCGCCTCTCCGTTCTTCATGACGTAACTGACGTTCCCTGTCAGAATCCAGGAAGTGGATCGCTCGCTGTTGTTTGTGTTCGTTGGTCGCTCTTCGTGTCTGTTTTTCTGATTCAATTCTGCATTTTTACGGGACGAAATGGCGACGTTTATTTCAGTCCCGTTTAAAAAAGCCTCTGAGGTGGATCTGGTGAAACCGCTGTCGAAATTTGTCACCGCTACGTATCCTGCGGGAGAGGAGCAGGCAGACTATCTCCGCGCCGTGGAGGAGCTCAACAAGCTTCGCAAGAACGCACTGGGAAGGCCGCTGGACAAACACGAGAGCTCCCTGGAGATTCTTCTCAGGTAAAAACCGTCCCATGACACCTGAACCAGCTGCCATTTGACTCACAGTCACAGAGACCGTGTTACCTGTGGCGGTGTGTTAGCTTAGTCACTGCCGCACCCAGCAGGGTTAGCTTGGAGCTGCTAACACGGGAGCTAAAGTTAGGAAAGCTAAAATGCTAGGGCGCGTTTGTCACCGAAATCACTGAGTCATATGTTCTTCCTGCCAAGTTTCCCGGAGAGGATAATACACACTTGACGTGCTGGCCAGTTCAACTCAACTGCTAGATACTTAGCAGATTAAATTAGCCATGCTAGCCGAGGCGTCACCTAAAGCTATGGCCTATTCATTGAAACTGTTCAAAGAAAACTACATGGTTTTCTTTAGCATTAGAGTTAGCTTCAACGTTCAGTTTAAACTTTATTGTGCCCAAGGTGAAACACAGAACACATACAGTCCTGGACATAAAGCACGAGAAAATGCTTAAAACGTACGCAAAACAACACAAATAATATGTCAAACTTTTGCTTAAAGAGACCACACATGCTCATAAATGACTGTACATGAATGTGAATATGACACAAATCCAGCAATCATCTTTCAACTTTATCATCAGTGCTCACCATCATCGAGAGCTGCAAAATTCTGAAGGAAAAAAGATTGACATTGCTGTGTTTTGTTTTTCTGAACTATTAAAAAATATTGAAATTTTTATTAGATGGCTTCGGGGATCCCAAATGGCATTTTCTTTGTGTAACATTGGCTTTGTCACACAGAGCTTTGTGGTTCTGATTCAAATAGTTAAATTAGGCCTCCTTTAGTACAAGATACTGCCAACAGAGTGCCTGTTTTTAGTCAACATCAGCCTTTCAGTGGCTGAATTATTTGTGTACGACTGATGTTGCATTTTTTTGTTATTGCAACTAAATCTCCCTTTCACTGTTTCACTTCTGCACACACGTGGAGCCTGCATATCAACAAACTCTATATCTTGTGATCAAAGTTAACAAAAAATATGTATCTAAGAACCTTTCCATTGCAGTAAGTGATCTTGTACAGACTTCTCTTGTAAACTAGTCATAAACAACAGGCACCATGTGGAGTTTTTTTTTTTTTAATATCATCATTCACCAATTTCTCTGTATAAAAAGCTGACAAATCAGTTCATAATGTAGTGACGTGTATGTCTGCTTACAGATCCATTTAAGCTTCTCACAGTTGAATAAACTCTGCATCTACAGATCACCAGCAAGAAAGTCCAAGCCCTTTTCCTGTTGGTCAGATGTCCCATACAGTTGAGGAAAAACAGTGTGGCAGTGTTAGCCACTTTGCATAGAGGAACTGAGACCTAAATAGGATTTATGTTTGTCAGACAAAGTTCCTCTGTGTCCCGTGTGCCTCTAATGTCACCTGGGTGTTAACTGATGCCCTGCTCTCATGCGATTACACAGACTTCTAATTGTTTAATGAGCAAGTCTGGATTAAAAAATTTTTAAAAAGCCTGCAGAGGTCTGGTTTTCATAAACCACCATTCATATCGGAAAATCTGACTTAATATTAACCAACATACTCCAGTCATAGGTGACATACAGGTACAGACTTTGACCTCTCTGCTTTCCGTCTTTGTTCTCACTGACTCATGAGTAATTTTATCCACAGGGTTTGTCCAGGTTACTAGAATACCTGTTTATGTATTTGCAGGGGGCTGGTTTTCCATTTTTCTCCACTTTTAGCTGTTTTTTAACCACTGTGGAAAGTGGAATTTTTCACAAACAGCAAGTTGAGGCTCTTTAACTCTTGAAACATAAAACCGGCGTGAGGTGTTAAAAGCTAATGTAGAAATGCAGCCAAAAAATAAGTAATGCAGAAGCTCTCCTTACCTTTAGCCCAATAGGCTGCTTTCACTCATGTGACTCTGTAATGCTTCTCTGAGATGCGTCGCCCGTCACACCATGAGTTCACAGTCACAACTGACCAATTTCATTTTCAGTCAGCTTAAATTAGTGATGCACTGATCCAATATACCACATCAGTATTGGCTCGTCTTTGAAGTGTCATTGCAGTGTCATCTTACTGTATGTTAAAATGTATCCCAGTACAGATTTAAAGTTTGGGGAAAAGAGAGAGAGTGTAGGCTCAACTCAGACTACATTTTTATCAGTAAGGAAGTTATTTAAGTTGCTTTTTAACAACCGGCCATGAACAACAAATGCAAATTTAATGTTCAGGGTAACTCTTCCTCATTTACAGTGATTTTTTTTTTCTGTTTACTGATGCATATTGTCACTTTAAAAGTATGTAAATAAATATTATTGTTGTTTTGATAGAGTACTGGTTTTATCTTTATAAGACAGTGCTTCAGAGGAAAAAAATTAGACAAATTTTCCCGTACATTTTGAGAATGATCGCAGCATATGAAAGATTTGGAAACGGTGTTTTTTTTTTTTCCTGGGGACATAGCAAATTTACCAATAATCAAAATGTCATCATCAGTAAGCAATCTGTGGATGTTCTGAGGTACTTTATGTGTAACATACAGAGTCTGTTGGTTATTTGGTCTGGCGGGAAAAAGCTAGCATGTCAAATCACAGGAAGTGTAAGGTGAAGTGAGGCAAATTAACTTCAACACTTTTTGTGCTGCTTGATGCAAACAGAAAATTAAGTAATCTGCAAGAGAAGTCTGTCTGATAATTTCCTCCGACTGAAGGAGTTTGTTGACATGCTTGCTCAGTATGTGCACCAAAAAATGAGTGAAGAATAAGAAAGACTAAAAGGAAGGATTCGGTTACAAAAAGAAAAGCAAACTCTTCTGTATGGAATTAATTTGGCTTTGGATTTTGACCAAAAACAGCTACTGTGGCAGCAGTGTGTTGCAGTTGTTGCTGGTAAACAAGACTAATTTACATTATCACCACAAAGCTTTGTGTGATGAGTACAAAGTTAGAAAGCAGAAACTGTTCTGGTTAGTGTTAAACCCTATAAGAAACAGATTTTCTCACTGTTTTATAAAGCATTTTTTAATGTTCTGTGCAGATTCACTCTTCTATCATTGTAGAAGGATGAATTATTTAAGTCATCTGGTTAGAATTCCTGTATACTTCATATCGTATGCTATATACAAAAAACAAAACAGCATTACGTCGTTTTTTTTTCCAGTACAGTGCAGCCATTGGCTCACTGCACATGTTGTCTGGTAGCCGGAGTAACAGGCCCTCTGCCTTTCACACTGAGGAGACACTTGGTTATTGTGTCACCATGGCGACCTTTGTTTGTCAGGACGTTAACCTGTAGACACGCCTCATCTCAGTTTTCCTCTGCGCGTTTGTGTATTTGAATGGGAACCTGTATATGCGAGACGTTCTGCATGTGAAGCCAGATTTGTGTGTTTTTCCTCAAGTCCAGATAAGCAAAATCCATGAACCAGTAAAAGGAGATTTCCTCATTGCCCTCCTGCATGTCGTCATACCTAAATATAGACTGTATATAGCCATCCTGGGCACAGACGCGGATAACATGAAGGCGCTGTCACTCTCTGTGCGCTCGCCTGCTCTGGTATTTTTCCTGACTCATTGTCATGTGTCTCTGAAATGACAAAGCTTCCTCAAACCCCAGATCTGCAGTTATGTCATAAAAATTACTGCACCTCTAACTACTGCAAGGCCTTCCTTTTTTTCACAGCTTACTTTTAACCGAATCTCAAGCTCAGTAGTTGATAGGAGAAAGATGTTTCTGTCTTATCGAACATAATTAGAGCAATAATTTAGGCACAAACAAAAGCACAGTTTTAATCCGACTGTTTTTCTTTCAACAGATACTATGACCAGCTGTGTGCTGTTGAGCCCAAGTTCCCTTTCTCTGAAAACCAGGTAATTGATGATACAGTGCATCAGACTGTGTTTCACTCAGCTCCTTAACAGAAACACTTGACCACAAAACGTCTCTCTGTTTGTGCAGCTCTGCTTAACCTTCACATGGAAGGATGCCTTTGATAAAGGATCACTGTTCAGCGGTTCAGCCAAGCTCGGTAAGTGCAGCTTCTTATCACGTGTTTCTGTATATCTCCAAATGTATGTGTGCAACAGTCTGTGGAAGTAGTGAATGCAAGGAGGAGGAAATAATGGAGCAAGGCTGACAGCCAAATTTGGATTTTGCCCTTCAGGTACATATTTGTCATTCTATCTTTTAATCCTCTGCCCTGCTTGTGTGTTTCTGTGTTGACATGAACACACACCCAATGCAAAACAATGCTTTCTGACAATGCCAATATCCCTGTTCTAGTTTGCATTCAGAAACAGGTCTGGCGAGGTGTCACGCAGAATGTAAAGTAAGATTTGAATAAATATATATGTTAAGTGTAATTCCAAACACACTTTAAAGTTTGCTTGAAAGATTGCTCTTCATTGAAATCCCAGCTCTTCATACTCGTCTTGTTGACACTCTTTTGTCCTCTCTGGTGACTTGTGGGAGTTCATGACTGGGATTCTTTTCAGTGAAATCTTGGCGAGAAAAATGAAGAAGTCGAAATGTTGGCTGAAGAAAATGCCAACGCTACACAAGCAACTGTTTGAGATAGATAGAAGTGGTCAATATCTGACTAAAATTCAAAGGATTTTAGAAAAATGTGACTTTGTCCTCTTTGTTTTATATTAATCTAACTGCAGGAGATAAGTTAAAATAGTTTAATTGTACCATTTAGTGGAAAATATCCACTGTTTAATGACAATGACAGGCGTCCCTTTGAACAGGGCTGACCAATCGATCCATTTCAAATTGTGCAATTAGCAAATCTCAAAGACTTTAGTTAAGTATTGTGTTAAGCTGTTGTGGTGTGATAGAACAAATTCATGCATCCTCCTTATGTGACCGTCACACTTTGTTTTTGTCTCACGTGATTTAAATCTTTTACATATCACAAATCGAATAGCATGAAGGGAAACCATAAATGCATGTTTTTTCCGAAGTCGTTCGGCCCTGCTTTAGTAAGAATTTCTTGCGTTTGTTGTGTTGCAGCTTTGGCCAGTTTGGGCTACGAGAAGACGTGTGTGCTGTTCAACGTCGCAGCTCTGGCCAGTCAGATCGCTGCAGAGCAGAATCTGGACAACGACGAGGGACTGAAGGCTGCAGCCAAATACTATCAGGTAATACTACACCGTGTACTTATTACCTGCTGGGAAATACTGTATGAACTTGATTTTCAGTGCACAGAAACAAATAAAGCCAAACACAAACCCACATATGTACTGCAGAGAGTACATGTGATGAGAGTATCATGCCTTTGTTGTAACTCAGTGTGTTTTGTCAGAGATATTTAGCTGAGAAATTCTCAAAACACCACGGAGAACCTTTATTATCCATATGGCAGCCACTATTTGTGGCTGTAGGACTGATTCTATTTATTGTATGCAGCATTTTATCTCATTTTTTGTCCACATTTCCTCAAAAATGTTTTAGGAGGAACATTAAAACATTAATTCCTCGTCTTTTTTAGACTTCAGAGACGTGATATAAACAAAAGAATGAAACAAGTGAAATACACCAGCATCCATTTTATGTCAGTTGTCGATATATATCTGCATTAACACACATTGACGAGTGAATTTTAAGCTTCAGAGATGTAAAATTCGGCTGCGTGAAGGAGCCCGGTTTCACCACATTAACAACATGCAATTCTGTCATGTTTCATTAAATGAAATAAGCTGCATGATCCAGGCATGTGAGAACGCTGCAGGATTGGTGAGTCTTTTGTGAAACATGATGGTGCCGCCGCCTGTGATCTCTGTGTAAGCAGTGCTAGCAAATTGATTTTGTGAAAGTGAGATTTGGCATGGCGGCCCGATCGTTTCCGGCAGTCGGGATGCGAAGCAGAAGCTTTCAGGAGACTTGAGCGGTTAGAGATTTTCACTGTAGACGGCTGGGACTGTTTTTGAAGTGCAGAAAAATCAGGTTATGTGAATTTCAGTCTTGGCTGTAGTGTCTGATCTGTGTTCCTCTCTCTTTGTGTACGCCTCCGTCCAGCTGGCCAGTGGAGCGTTTGGTCACATCAAGGACACGGTGCTGTCTGCTCTGAACAGGGAGCCCACCGGGGACATCTCCCCTGAGACTGTCGGCGCTCTGAGCCTCATCATGCTGGCCCAGGCCCAGGAGGTCTTCTTCCTCAAAGCCACGTCAGGTAGCCGCACTTCTTCACATAAACACTCCAACTATATCGGCCGCTGCTGTAGAAATGTCTGAAACAGAGGTGTCAAGCTCAGTTTAGTTCAGGGGCCACATTTAGCCCAGTTTGATCTTAAGTGGGCCGGACCAGTTAAATTACAGCATATTAGCCAATAAATCATGACAACTCCAAATTTTTCCTTTGTTTTCGTGCAAAAAAGTATGTTCTTAAAATGTTCACATTTAACGAACAAAACATCATGAACAACCTGAAGTTTCTTCAGAAAAATAGATTCAATTTCAGAAATAATATGCCTCAGTTTATCATTTACACATTACAACTTACAGATCAGTGTCTACAAAGACACAAAACATTTACTTATCAAAACATCAGCAGTCGGACAATAAAAGACAAAAAACAACAAAATAAAGACAAAATATTACAAAAATTAGACAAAATGACAGCAACCAGAACAAAACGACAAAAATGAGACGCATGACACGAAATAGAACAGAGACAAAAAAATTAGGCAAAAACATGACAAAACAATGAATAAAGCGAAACACAAAATGAGAAAAATAAGACAAACAACGCAAGCATGACAAAACAAGAAGCAAAAAGACGAAAACATGAGAAAAATGACAAAAATCAGAGAGCAAAAGACAAAAAAACAACAAAAACAAGACAAAATATTGCAAAAATGAGACACAAAACCACAAAAGAACAATGAACAATCTAGTATTTTACTTCATGATCAAGAAAACTTGTCTAGAAATTATTTTAAATTTATGGTTTTACAAATTTTCAATTTGCAGTTAATGTCTTCCTGTAATTTTTACTCTTTACAAAATCATCCCATGGGTCAGATTGGACCCTCTGGTGGGCCACATATTGGACACCCCTGCTCTAAACCTTTCAGTGCTGTTTAATTATTCTTTATCACTGTTTATGTCAGAAAAGAACACAGACCCACAATACAACTTAGTCTTTTGCTTAGCAGTATATTTTGCAAGTCTTGTGACACAAATATTAAGAAGTGTTGTGGTAATACGGTCTTTAATTACACCCTCGTACACATTTTTTTTAACTGAAGATAAATTTCTTATGATGACAGCAACAGTTCTGATCAGGTTACACACAGCGTCTGTCCCAGTTCTGTCAGCAGCGTTGCCCTTTTAAAGTTTTTCCACAGCACAGTTTTGAAGATTACATGATAAATAGGCTCCCATTTGAAAACGTTAGAGCTATAATCTGCTGACAAGTGCATGTTTTAGTTGTAAATTACTTTTTGTAGGATACAAAAGCAACTTCATCGAAGTGATGTGAAACCGCCTGGAGATTCTGTTTTAACCCTCGTGTTGTCCTGAAGGTCAAATTGACCCGTTTTAAAGTTTGAAAACGTGGGGAAAAAACATATTTTCACAGTGAAGCTTCTGATGTCCACATTTTCAACATTTTTGGGAAATTTTTGACAATTTTTTGGTGATAAACAGAAATGTTAAAAATGTTTAAGAACATTCACCAAAAAAATCCAGCAAAATTTGCTATATGTTGTTTTTTTGTGTGAATGTTCTTAAAGAAACCATTAGAAGTTTTACTGATGTATGTAATCACTTCAGATATTTTTGAGATTTTTTTGTAAGATTTTTACTAATTTTTGAAAATATTTACAAGAATTTTCTTGCCAAATTTGGGGGATTTTTTAAAAATAAAACTTTCGAGGGAAACTTTTAAGAAATTATTGGAATTTTCTTCCTGAAGGTTTTGCAAACTTTCACAAATGTGTTTTTTTTTTTTTGCTGACTTTTAGGATTTTTTTCAGACCAGGAAACAATATTTGTTGGTGCCCATAAATGAGGACAACAGGAGGGTTATGTAACATCTAATGTGATTGAACCAAATGTCAGCAATCAGTTAAAAAACCGCAGCTGATCGGCTTGTGACGCGTGGTTTTCAAGAACACAGCCTCTTATCTTGAGTGTGTTTTATTTGTGCTGTCCGACGGTTGCGCGACTTTATAAGTGTCCTGTTCACTCAATAGATAAGATGAAGGATGCTGTCATTGCGAAGCTGGCCAATCAGGCGGCAGATTTCTACGGCGACGCCTTCAAGCAGTGTCAGTACAAAGACAACCTCTCCAAGGTATGTGAAGAACGCACACGCAGCTACACACTAACCACGAGACAGCAGCAGACCTGTTCACAGTCAGCCGTGTGTTCAGTGTGGTGCAGACGTACCGTTTGCATTGTGTATGGTTTGGCGTGCCTCTGATTGCGTGTGTTGTTTTGTGTGTGTGTGTGTGTGGAAAACAGACACGGGTTGTGGGACTGTCCAATTCACGACCTCTCTGTTCTCACTGGTCGACTTCCATCCTGTTTTCACCGTGATTGGTTGGTTACTACTCACCTGATTGGTTTCTCACTAATCGTGGGCATCTGAAGTACTCGCTCTGTATCACTTTGAAACACACACTAACACAACCTCATGCTGCGGATAATTTGAGGTGAAGCAAATCAAAATAAAGTTTTCTGTATGTACACGACTGTTCAAAAGTTTGGGATCACTTAGAAATGTCCTTATTTTTGAAAGAAAAGCATTTTTTCTGGTTAGTTTTCTGATTTCTAGCATAAATACTAGCTATTAGGGCAGCAAATAATCATTTTTCTCAGTCTGTAGGCTATAAAATGTCAGAAAATTAGTGTTTCCCAAAGCCCAATATGATGAAATATATTCAGTTTACTGTCATAGAGGAGTCAAAAAGCTACCGCCGTCACACCTCCAATAAGCTAGTAGATTTTAAGAAGCTGCAATCACAGAATTTAAAGTTGTTTTCTTTCCTTCATGTAATTGATTTTCAAAATATTTAAATGTGGATTAATCTCTGTTAGCAACATGGTAAGAGCCTGGCTGCTGTCTGAAACAAGAAACAACCGTATGAATGAATGAATCTTAATTTGACAAGTGTTCTGCCTCATGATAAACGAAGAGTAAAACACCTCAGTTGTATTAAAATGTTGACTCAGTAGAAAAAATGCCAAACAAATGTCGGTTTGGACCCTCCATGGAGTGAATGCCCGCCATGCTTTACTCTCGTTTCACCTTGATTTTTGTCACCTTCCCTCTTTGCCTGTTATTTCTCTTCTAGCATCAGTATTTGACGGGAAGTTTGAAGCATACGGCTTTTTTATGTGTAAGTAGGGCTGGGCCCGAATATCTGAATATTGTGTTGGTCTCGTTGTGTTGGTATCCGCCCAGATAATAATTTAAGATCCGAACACTCAGAACCACTCCCTCCCCCGTCGCTGCCGCCGTCGCCGCCGCCACCGAGTAGCTGCTTTACCGTCAGCGTTACTTTTGATTGGCCGGTTGGCTGGCCGTGTCACGCGGGCCGACCAACTCTGACGTCACGCTTCAGTTCGCCCGTGTTTGTAAAGAGAAGACAAAATGCGACGACGGAGATATCCAGATGTCCACAGTCCAACGATGAACACCTCACTCACTCCCTCGCTTCTCTCCCCTCCGCCTCCCCATCCGGATGAGCCGAATATTCGTCATTAATTCGAATATAATTAGCCCAGAAATTGCTATTCGGACCAGCCCTAACTGTAAGTCGAGCCTTCATTTTTTACCAGATAGCACAAACAGTTGCACAGTGAGAAAGCTTTTAACTGACCTTTTAAATTCTTCTCATTATTTATTATCATCTTATGTATTTTACTCTTTAACTTTTCACCTTTTTACTTGTCTTCCATCAGGCCTTTTATTCTATATTATACTTTTAAGTTTTAGTTTTTTTACCTCCAGTGTTTCCTCAGGGGGGTCCTCCACACTAGGGGCTGTATCCGGTCTGCTGCTGGGGGTGCTGCCCACGGGTCCCTTCGGCCCGGCTGGTTGAGGGGCTCCTCACCTCGGTGTGGGGGTCCCCCATCTGTCGGGATCGAGGGGGTCCGGCTGCCGGCGTCCCTGGCAGGCATGGCCTGTGACTCCTCCCAGTTTGGAAGCCCCACTGGTGGCATTTTTCACGATCATCAGTGCCATGCCATGTCTTCCTGCTGTCAGTGGTGTGTGTGTGGGCGTGCACGTGATGAATTTTCTTGTTTTAATGTATTTAAGCACTTTGTGTTGCTTTTAAATTGTACGAAAAGTGGCTTATAAATAAAGTTTGATTATTTGAAGTGAGGCTTATTGAGAATCAGTCAAAATGCAGACGGTGACCTTGTTCTGTAGCTATTTCTTAGTGGAATCCACATTTACTTCATAATTAAAAGCTATTTCTGAAGACACTGTGGTGGTGTGCGTATGCCAAACAGGACAGACTTCAGATTTACGATATGGAGGAGTACAGAGGTAACTACACACCGTTGTTTCACACAGAAGGGAATTGTTGAAACTTTTGAAATGTGCAAAAAGGAATTGAATTGGAGAACAAAGACTTCTTTAGGTATTTACAGATACGGCATCAGTTGAATGAGATTATGGCTAAAGGAGCAGGAAACGGTGACATGCTAAATGTTGTTGTGATAGCCCATGTATGTGGGAGTGGACATGGAATAATATCCAGATTGTATGAAAGTTCTCATGTCTCCTCAAACCCAAGCACGCAAGGAGGAGTGCTAATATATTTGTAAATTACAATGAAAACTGCTCAATCACACAGCTGGAGGGAATCTGGGTGGAAAAGTTTCATGAGGTTCTTTATTAACCCTGCACAAAAGAGACATTAAGTGTTGGAGGTTGTGTTGTTCAGCTGCAGCCAATCATTACCACTTATTCTGGGGTTTCGTGAAACTCGCATCTTTTTGGCAAGAAGTTCATAAATATTTGGATTCTGTGTTTCAAATAATTACTCCATTTGACATTTCCACATTGTATTTGGGAGCTGCCGCACTGCATACTCAATCTGCAGCAGACAAACACTGAAAGAGAATATTCCTGGTGGGAGGGAAGAAGGCCTTCACTAAGAAGTGGTTTCAACCAGATGCTCCAACATTAGATGATTGGTGTACAACTATACACGACATTTACATTATGGAAAGACTGTCATTCTGTATAAAGATGCAATCAGAGAAATTTCTGAGATGGTGGACAAAACGGGTCGGGGATATGGGTCCACCAGACTTACTTTAACCACCCTTCTATAAAATATTGATTCTACAGGATTACCAAAAGATTGTGTTGTGAGTGTATCTTTATGAATAGATGAGTGAGAATGACGGCTTCTTTGGTCATTTGTTTTAAGGTTCAGGAATGTATACATTTGTTTAAAAAGTAATTGAAGCTGAGAGAGCAGTAGCTGAAAGGTCAGTATCATATTATACATGGTGTGTATATAGATATGTGTAATATTTGAATGATTTAAACTTGACATGAATGTTGGACAATGTATGATCTCCCCGATAAAAATAAAATAAACAAAAGCTATTTCCACTCTAGCAAACATGACGATTATTTAAAAAAATAAAATAAATAAAAACAGCAAATAAATCGGTCGTAATGCAAAAAGAAATAAAACAAAGCCATACCTACATTTACAGATAATTGTCAGGTAAGTTTAATATGTTGTTTGATGCTTTAAACTGTCTTCAGAAGTTTGATTTTAAAGTTAAATTGCTGCCGGTGATGCCACAGGTCATTTCCTTTACAGATGCTTCCAGGAAACTCTTTCTGAAGCCTGCTCTGGCGGAGCGTCTTTTAATGTTGCATCCTCTTAATGAATCATCGGTTTGACGTAGCTACAGGTTACTCAGAGGAAGGATGCTTTTAATTGTTTAGAATGAAGACGTGTTGTTTTCACTGTGAGCACAAAGTCAGGGACATCGGTCTGTATCAGGAAAGCAGCATCTGTGTTGTCTCATTCCTACACACACACACACACACACACACACACACACACACACACACACACACACACACACACACACACACACACACACACACTTGGTTGTGGGGATGTTTGATGAAGGTGTAGCAGCTTTTTCTGAAAGGTTAAACACTCATGGCCTGTTCTGTTCTTCTCTCTCGTTGTCTTCCTTTCTTTCTGCATCCCTCGTGGTGGTGTTGGTGTTGGCACTGGTTGTCTGTGTGTGCGTGTGTGCGCTTGTGTTGCGTTTGCACACTCCTGACTGCTCGCGCCTGTTTGCGATTGGCTTACGTGACGTCATTTGTGACTTGACCTCGCTGGTGTGCGTCTGCCATTTTGTGGTTTGCCTTGCCATCATGCGTGTGCGTGCGTGTACATATGTGTTTGTGTGCCTGCGTGTTGCTCTGTGGTTGCCTCTCCCTGGTCAGTATTTTTATTTTCAGGAAGTGCTGCCGGTGCTGGCGGCCAAGCACTGCATCATGCAGGCCAACGCCGAGCTGCACCAGAGCATGCTGGCCAAGCAGAAGAAGCGCTTTGGAGAGGAGATCGCTCGTCTGCAGGTACACGGATTGATTTTATCTCGTTCCATACCGTCAGAAAGCATCTGTCATAACTTCAGTTGATGTTCACACACTGGAAAAAATACCCCTCTCAAAACAAGGAAATAAAAAACTTATTTCAAGGAACTTTTACATTGAAATAAGTGAAAAAATCTGCCAACAGAACAAGGGAAAAATGGCTTGGTAAGATTTCTTGAAATAAGATGGCATTTAGAATATTGAGATCTTAAAATTAGCTGTGAAACTTGTTTTAAACTATTTTTTACCAGAATTGTCAAGCTTAGGTGTCTTAAAATAAGCCAGATATGCTTAAAAAATAAAAAGCAGTTTTTCACTCAAAAATAGATTTTCGCTTTCATGTAACCTCCTAATTTGAGATGTATTAACCCTGTGTTTGTCCTCATTTATGGGCACCACAAAATATTGTTGCCTTGTCTGAAAAAAATCCAAATATTCAGCAAAAAAATTCCCCAAATTTCTGAAAATTTGCAAAACCTTCAAGAAGAAAACTCCAATAATTCCTTGAAAGTTTGTCTTAAAAGTTTTTTTTTTTAAATCCCCCTAACTTGGCAAGAAAATTCTTGTAAATATTTTCAAATAATGAGTAAAAATATTTTTTTAAAAATCCTAAAAATATCTGAAGTGATTACATATATATATCAGTAAAACTTCTATTTTCCTTAAGAACATTCACATAAAAATCAGATATTTAGGATGTTATAATAAGATTTTTAAGATGCACTGTCTTAAAACAAGCCCCTCCATCCTGCTTAAATGTCACTTGTTAAGGGAATTTATCTTAAATCAAGTAAGATGAGACATTTTGATTAAAAATAAAACAAATCGACTTGGTAAGATTTTGAGTTTTTGCAGTGCGGCTGCGGTGTCATTTTAATAAATTCGCCCTCTGCAGTGCTTCAGAGAGAACTTCAGAGAAATTAGATTTTGACAGACTTGCCTTGAAGTTCCACATTAAAACCATAAAATTTATTCATGAAGCAAATGTTCCCTCTTGTTGATCACTTCAGCACGCAGTGGAGCTGGTCAAGACGGTGGCGTCTCGTTACGACGAGTACGTGAGCGTCAAGGATCTGAGTGACAAGATTAACCGAGCTCTCACTGCAGCCAAAAAAGACAATGACTTTATCTACCACGACCGTGTGCCTGAAGTCAAGGACCTGGAGCATATCGGCAAAGCAGCGCTGGTCAAAGCTACGGCCATCACACCTCCACTCAGCCAGAAATTCACAGGTACGACGCATAAACACACAGACTCCTATAACCTAGTTGTCCACGTGTTTTCAGACAGTAAACTGACATTAAAATGAATTACACAACATATACAAATAAGCAAAAGAGAAACTGAACATCCAAGTTCATAGTAGTTTACTGATCGCTCACTGCAGACAATAAATTACAGTAAAAAAACAAAACGTGTGGCTGATAAAAATTATTGATGCCAACACAGTTTGAGTGTCATTAATTATCTCGACTAATCACTGCAGCTCAACCACACTCAACACATCCATCACCATACATTAATTTGTCACATGTCCTGTTGAAGCACACTCTTTTTTTTTCAACCTCACATTGTAAAAAACAAACCAAATCCCACTGTGAGCTGAAATGTTTGAAGCTATTTACCATTTAAACACTTTTAAAGCAGCCGTCATTTAAGGTGTGGGCCCTCTTTTTATCATCTAGTACTCATCGGTACAAGATGGAATCTCATCTACCACACACACCGACTCGCTTTGTAATCAGTTGATTGTGTTGATCTCCTCAGACTTGTTTGAGAAGATGGTTCCCATGGCGGTGCAGCAGTCGATGAGCATTTACAACCAGAGGAAAGCCGAGACTGTGAACAGACTGGTGGGAACGATGAGGGAAGCCACCAACCTCTGCAACGGGTACGTCGTGCTGTCTCTGAGTTGTTGTGCTCGTATTTGTCATCCATTGTCTTCCCATGAACACAATAGTAAGTGCTGTTATGTTATTAAAAAATTCATAGCATAATAGAGCACCAGGTACCATTAAAATGTCAATAAAACTACTCATGTTTCTAGTGTAGCGCTCTGAGTAGCAGTCGGGCATCAGATTATTTGATGATACTAGTGAGTGCTTAACAGTTTGCAGTATTTCATCCAACAGGAAGATGGTTTTTGAACTACTTTTTGTACAATCGAGCTTAACGACAGCAGTTTTTTGGTGACTAGACACAAGCTGATGTTTGAGAACCCCTAATAACTGAGATGCTGTGTGTCTCCGGCAGAGTGTTGGCGTCCCTGAACCTGCCAGCTGCTCTGGAGGACCTTTCTGGAGACTCCATCCCACAATCCATTGCTGAGAAGTCCAGATCCATCGTTCAACAGGGAGGACTGCAGAGCATCGAGCAGCTAATCAAAGACCTGCCTGAGCTGTTGACTCGAAACAGAGAGATCCTGGACGAGGTCAGTGATGGAGACACTCTGAATTATAAATGACCAGAGCTGTAACCTCTCGCTGATTAGCGTAATTATCGTAATCACTTTCAGAAAGTGAAAGAAGGCACTTTCAGAACTCCAGGCTTCCAACAGCTTGTTTGTCATATGGCTTTGCTTTTTTGACTAAGTAGCATATGAATCTAATGCTGTTTAGAGGCTCACTTGGATGCCATGAAAGTTGGAGTTTTCTGCCACCATCGCCACCAGAAGAGCACATTAATGCTAAAAACTCATAAATGGCGGAAATCCCAGATTAGGATCATCACAGAAATCTAATCCACTGATCTTTGGGCCAAGGACTGTCTGTCCACCAGCTTCAGCCAACCCATTTTTAAAAACATCTTGATGACAAACAAATAACAGACGGAAGGAAAAACATAAATCATAAAGCGCAGTCTGCTTCCAAGTTTGTTGGCGGAGTTGAAAAGTCCAAACCAAAATGCCCTAATTTTCCCAGAAAACATTCACTTGTGTTGTGTGAAGCCAAGCTGAAACTATAAAGTATGAAACTGCAGCCAAAAACAGACGAGTCTTTATTGAGTTTTTCAGTTTTTAACTTCAGTGTTTTGACTTTTTAAAACACATGAATGTAGTGTTGAAATTATGAAGGACTCAGTAGACAAAGAAAACCATTCACAATCTAAGTTATCTGTGAAGAACAAATGTTATTTGCTGTCAAATTTCTCAACATTAATAAAAATAATTACCTGCGTTGCAGCACTACATGGCAGTTTGTGCTGTGTTTTTGCATTGAATTGTAATTATACGGTGAATTCTAAAATAAGCCGCAGATATCTCATAATTCCTGAGAAAAAATGCCCAAGTAGTAAGTTGAGTGTGTTTTTATTGTCGCTTCGCTGAGCCATTCTGTAGAAGAATATCATTCTGCTATAGGGGGAAAAACTCTGACTTGTTTCTGTTTTTTTAAACCAAGCACATTCATCCTGGTGAAGCTCCACGAAGAATGCTGCTTCTGCGTTCCCTCACGCAGAGAGAAGCACTTTAATTAAAATGGATTACCCTCCAAATAAACTCCTTGCTGTCCGCTCTAAATTCTCTGCAAAACTTTACATTTTCATTGTGGTAGGGTGCTACCTGGAGGTTAATGTTATTGTTTCCCGTAATGAAGGGGATTTTAAAAATGGTAACGCGCCGAAAACGAAACGGAAGGACAAAGGTGCTTGAAATTAGCAGCCAGTAGTTGGTTTAAACATCCAGTGTGTTTAGGTGTTTTTAATTGGTGTCTCCACTTACCATTTTGTGTTTTTGCCCGTCAGTCTCTGAAGATGCTGGATGATGAAGAGACGACAGACAACGAGCTGAGAACCAAGTTCAACCAGCGCTGGAGCAGAACCCCCTCTGGAGACCTGTACAAGCCCCTTCGTACAGGTACAGCATGAAAACTTGCCCATCTTGTTTGCTTTTTGACATGTACGTCTTCTTTTGTCCTCCATGTCCTGCTCCCTCTAACTGCCCTCCCTCTCTTGTCTCCCCCAGAGGGTGCTAACTTCCGCAACATCTTGGACAAGGCGGTGCAGGCCGACCAGGTGGTGAAAGACCGCTACAACACCCACTGTGACATGATCACCCTGCTGTGTAAACCCGAGAACGAGCTCAATGCCGCCATCCCGTCCGCCAACCCGACCAGGACCCTGCAAGGCAGCGAGGTCCGTTTGACGTCTTTATATTTTTGTTCGTAAGACTAGAAAACGTAAAAGTTTTTATTGTTATGGTAAGTTTGTGAGTTTGGGATGTGTCACATAAACACAGACTCCTGCTGCACAAAAAAAAACACCCGGTGGACATTGTGTGCTTTATAGCCCCTTTCCCTCCACACAGTAGCTCCATTTTTCATTTTGTTTGCTGACTTTGCATTGTGTTTCACTGGGGAACTTAAACAACTAAGCAAGCAGAACTGGGAAAGAGTGAGGAAGAAGTCTCTCTGGTTACACTGTTTTCAAACAAAAGGTGTTGAGCTGTGCTGTAAATTTTGCTCATTATGACAAGGGTGAAAGGTGAGGGATTAAATAAGAATAGTGCAGTAAAGGTAAAAATGGATGGGAAGATGAAGGTGTCATGTCCCCGCCAGGTGGTGAATGTGCTGCGCTCCCAGCTCGCTCAGCTGGACGAGATAAAGAAGGAGAGGGAGACCCTGGAGGGGGAAATCAAGGCCGTGACCTTCGACATGTGCACCACCTTCCTGACGGCGCTCGCCCAGGACGGAGCCATCAACGAGGAGCAGCTGTCCCTCGCTCAGCTCGACCAGTTGTACAGCGCCTACAACCAGAGAGTACAGGCCAGCCTCCGCTCACAGGAAGAGCTGCTGGGACAAGTTCAGGTACACAAACACAGTAGAAAGTACTGTTTAGCCAGCAGCGTGGCCTAAAACTACTAAAGCAGAATAAAATACAACTCGGCATGACCTTTGACCTCCATCCGAGCTAGAAAAGTGAATTTCGCCGCTGGAATCTCTGATGTAGAAACAAAAACCACACGTAAGCAGTTCACACAGCAGGTGCAGATAAAGTACAAAGAGTGAATCAAACCAGTTTCTCCTTTGAATGGCAAAGTGCCCGGTGTGTGGAGAAAATTTTTCACTTCACAGTGCATAAATATACTTACTCTTTTACTAAAAAAAGTGTCAGAGGTGAACCACTTCGGTCTGATCTTCTGTCTTCTCACCCCTGTGATCTTGTTCCAGACGTCCCACCAGGAGTTCAGCAGTCTGAAGCAGTCCAACACGGAGGCCAACCAGAGGGAGGAGGTCCTGAAGAAGCTGGCTGCAGCCCACGACAGCTACGTTGAGATCAGCAGCAACCTGCGCGAAGGCACCAAGGTACTCACTCAGCACAATGCCGGCACACACCAGCCTCAGCAACCGGGCTGCAATAAAATGCACATCTTGTCAGAAACTTTCCACTTTTGTTTGTGGGGTTTTTTTTGTGCGTCAAGGTGCAAAGCAAGTGATTTATTTTTTGCCCCCTTTTTGTTCTTCCCTCCTCAGTTCTACAACGACTTGACAGAAATCCTGCTTAAGTTCCAGAACAAATGCAGCGACATCGTTTTTGCTCGTAAGACAGAGCGGGATGAACTCCTCAAGTACGTACTCACCAGGTTTTTATTTGTGTGATGGGTTTGTGTGACGGTCATTGGCTAAGATGGAAGGGTCGGCTGATTAAAGATCACTACACACTGTGCCATTTTCGGCCATCCCAGATGAAAGATAACAGTTGTAAGAGAATTGCGACGATATCTTTGGTCTTTGCTCTAAATCGGTGGTCCTGCATCGCACCGAGACAGGTTCAAAACAAGTATTGTCTCTAATGTGTACAATGTATGGCACGAGAAGTTCCCTTTTCTTGTATTCATTCTGTAATAAATAACTTTGGGTAGAAGTAGGCCACCTGATCAGCCGTAATAGATGAGATGCTGTGGGGTCTTAAATGTATGAATGTGAGAGAAACTTTGCGGCACAGTTGTGATGTTTGAATTCGGGTTTCAGGGAGCTGCAGCAGAGCATCGCTCGAGAGCCCAGCGCTCCGTCCTTCAACGTTCCTGCCTATCAGAGCACCCCTGCTGCCCCCGCTGGCGGCCCAACCCCTGCTCCCAGAACTGTCTTTGTAAGCAGCCAAACATCAAACACCTGAACTTTATAAAGTCCTGATGGCCGAGTACTGATCTTTCTCTCTGCCTCTTAGGCCCAGCAGCCTCAACAACCCCAGCCACCGAAGCCCCAACCTCCAGCCAGACCACCTCCACCGACCTTCACCCCTCAGGCTGCCGCCACCAACCCCACCACTACACCACCTACTGGCACTCCCAGCAACAACCCACCACCTGTGGCCCCACCCGGCCAAGCCCAGGGACCACCTTACCCGGTCTACCCAGGCCCAGGATACCCCGGGTGAGTTTTTGGTCTAAACACGGTTTGACCTGCATAAATATGTGAACAGTAGAATTGGGCTCTTGATTGTTGGTTCCGTTTTTGATCTTGCTTTTGCTAAAATGCTTTTAAACCTTTGATTTGCATTGTGGATCAGGAGATAACTATTTTCCATTGGATTTGGGTCATTTTGACCCTTGTTGTGCATCAAAAGGTTAAGCATTTAAAACAAATCTTTCATTTTTATTTATTTACTAGCAAAAGGAAATTTAGAAAACATACAGGTAACAGGCTTCTAACTCTTCTATGTCACCCATTAAAATGACAAATGCTGTACGTAATTAATGCTAATTTTGAAATCACGGCTGTTAGGTGAACAAGCTCTCTACATCTTCCAAAGATTGATAGTGAGTGAAAAGAAACATCCCTCTGTATCTCTACTGTACAAGTGGACTCTGTGTTTTAGTTGTTCGAGGCCAGCAGAGTGTTGAATCCTCTCTAGAGAAGTGACCTGAATGCTCACATGGGTTTTTCTGAGAATCTTCCAGTTGAACGTGTATCGATATTTTAAGCTCATCAAGTTAATAACTCAGCACGCACATCTCCAGAATTTGGAGCGAGTGACGTGTGAAAAGCGAGGTGTAAAAATGAGTGGGCTCCAGCTGTGATTGCAGCGTGACGATACATGTTCACGTCTTCATTCGCTCATCTCGTTTTCAGGTTGCAGCTACAGGTTAAACCTTAATTCAGCTGCCACTGAAAATGAAGTCTCTCAATATATAAAATGACAAAAAAATGAAAATGTGATTTTTATTTTTTTAATTTTTTTTAGTTATTTTTTTGGACCTGTTTCAAATGATAGTGAAGCTTAATACGATACGATAAAATGAGCCCAGCACGGATGAAACTTTAAAAACAAGCAGCATAACCACACCTCTGACTCTATACTGATGTGTGCAGTGATTATTTGTGGATTACTTGCTTCATGAGCACTCTACATGTCTCTTTCATCAAATTTTAATGGTAAAAGCAACTCTGGTGTCCGATTATCTTGAAAGACTGGAGACATTGAATTTAATTGGACTCATGTTTCAGCTACAAATGATAGTTGAGGTTTAGGTGAGCAGCACTGTTTCATTTGCTTCATCTGTTGTGTCCATGCAGGCCCTACCAGATGGGTTACAACCCCTACGCTTACATGCCCTACATGCAGTACCCGACACCCCCAGGACCGGGCGCATACCCAGGAGCCCCTCCAACAGGACAGCCCTACCAAGGCTACCCCCAGCAGCCCTACTACCCTCAGCAATAACTCTCCTCCCGGTCGCCTCATTCGTCTTCTCACATGTTAACACCAAATAAAATATGTCCCCAGCAATAACACTTCATCTCCATCAGCCCTTCCCTCCTCGTATACTTTCTGTCTCACTAACAGCAGCTGTTCGAAGGCGGACCTCAGAGCTGCTTCACACTTCTCCCTGAAAACCTTTTTATTACTTTAGTGTACTTTATTCCATACTCCAAAAAAAGTCTTTCTTTTTCCTCTCATGTTTCCTGGATTCTGACGGCACTTTCCCTAGAAGATCTTTATCAGTGCACTAACCCCCTCCTCTTTCCTTTGAGGTTGGTTTTTTTTACATATTCATTTTTCTAACGGTTTTGTTGATTTTTATTTTTTTTTTGTCGTTTAATTTAAACCCTAACCCGTTTCCTCTGATAACTGACTGGAGCTGGACTGCTGTACAACACGTACGGAGGGACACAGAATCCCAGAATGGCTCTTAGGTTCCTGGTTTCTGGGAGCGTTTGTGTGTCGGGAGGACGGACGGACGGATGGATGGTCACTACTGGTCACACCACTGGTGGGAGGCCACATCCTCACTCCCCCACCCACCCACTCAAATCAACCCCTAGCGCTTCTATATCAACTATATTCCTATTTTTGTAATGAATAATGATGCCTCGCCGATGTATAAACCGATAAAAACGAATGGCCTGCAGGTTTTCTAATGTAGTTGATGACTGTTGAGAGTTGTGCTCTCTGTTTCTTTTTGCTCTTTTCTCTCTGTCACCTGGGGAATGTGGGTTTATTTCTGTGTTACAATCAGAGGCTGTAAAAGTGGGAGAAATGGTTCTATTATATAAATATATGTATAAATAAGACTCTGTATGTGGTTAACCGAGACACTCTGTGTGCTGCACTCTCATGCTCTTTGTGTTTATTTTTATTCCTCAGCTCTAATGTGATTAAAAACAACTGCCAGCCAGAATTTGTCTGTAAATGTTGGACATCTTGTTTGGTTAAAAAAAGAAAAATAATACATTTCACTGGAGATTTTGTAAAGCAGCCAGAAGAGGGCAGTCCTGCAACTCGCTGGGGGAGCAGAGCTTCACCTGCCATTGTTGCTTCTTCCAGCCAATCGGAGCTCGAGGCGTCTCGTCCAACTCATCGGACGCCTTTTGACCCCCCGGAGCACTGGGGGCAGATCCCATTTAGATGACATGCAAATTACGCTCCAGTGAGGTCGTGATCTCATCCAATCATATTCCCCCGCAGGTGATTTCTCCACAGACAGATTTCATCCCCAGATATTTATTCAGTGTCAGGAGACGCTAATGATTTCACATATCTCCTCCCTGTGTGTGTGTGTTTCGGTGTGTGTGTGTGTGTGTGGCAGGGAGGCAGATGGCAGCGCAGTGTGATGTCTGGAAGGATGCATGGAGATGTTGGCAGAGAGCTGCTGGTCCCCTGCCTGCATCCATCACTCCACCTCTCTCCATTTTCCCCTCTTCTCTCCGTCTAATCTGTCTTCTCGAGTTCCTATCGCCGCAACTCTTTAAAAACCCCACCATATTTCACTTAATTTTCCCTCAGCACTCCTCCCCAGCCTTTGTTTTCCTTCCTATTACACTCTCTTCATCATATTTTGCTTTGTTCTTAAGCTTGTTTTTTTCCCCAGCATACCACCTGTCTTTTTATATCCTCAGCTGCTCTCTTCCATTTTTTCCCCCCTCTCCCCTGGCTCATCTGTTTTTGCTTACCATTCGTCTGTCCTTGCCGTCCAATCTGCAAATCGTTGGCAGTGAGTTATCTACACCGGTCAGTATCTCTTGGCTCATAAACGTCTTATGACATTACGTCAGTCTCCGGTGTGTACGAGTGTGCGTTTTGAGAGTGAAACTCACAAGGACGCACACTTTTAATCAGCTCTAACAGCTCGCATCTCCTACTGGAAGTGACACAACACACACACACACACACACACACACACACACACACACACACACACACACACACACACTGCCATGTTCCTCCCTCTGTATCTATCTATACCTTCGCTGCCAAAGCCAATTGTAGCTCTGAATGTGTTTATCAAAGGTGTCTGTGCATCTCGGGCGCTTAATTTTAACAAGACGTTCTCCATCGGAGGAGTGTCATATTTTAATTGGTCTGAAACAGAATAAAGGCAGCGAACAGAGCACTGCAGTGACAGGCATTAATTACCTTCTGCCTAATGGCTCCCAAACTCAGCACTCAGCCATATTGGTGCTCACACTATTCGTACTCCCCCACTCTTTTCTCTCCTCCTCACCATGTGTTTGTCCCTAATATGGCTGAATCAAGGGTTTTTCTTTGGCTATGATGTTGATAATTACACAGAAACACTCGATTAAGGAAAACGGCAACCAGGGAGGCTTCTGCCTCGGGGGCTGTTCTTCATTTGCCCCGAGGCATGAGAGCGAGCTGTAACTCAATTAGTTAAAAAACAAAAATAGCGTGAAAACACACATGTCGACAGGCATTCAGTAAAGTGTTGCACCGGAATTCTGGGTGCTGTGAATTAATCTCTTCAAACAGCAATTAAAAAGCAAACTGTTTGAGCAACTGTCTAAAAGTATAAATAGTGTTTTAATGTCTGAATAATGTTGACTGTAAGGGATGGATAAACTGTAGTAGAAGTAAAAATTACACGTTGGAGAAGCAGTGACTAAATGGTTAAGAATAAATGATGCTTCTGATAATTTAAAAACTGATAAATCATAGTTGAAATTGTCCGCTGAAATAATGCATAAAATTGAGAGCTTAATATTGTCTATAGCGGTGGAATGTCAAAATAATTTTAGTGGTTTAAGGAGTGGTTAAAATGTCGTAAAAACAAAAGATGAATAGCTGAAATTATTAGCTCAGGAAAAAGGTATGGTTACTTTTTTGAGCTAAAAATATTTTTAAATGGTTTGCTAAGATTAATTAATTAATAAATCTGAATATTAGGTTTAAAGCACTTCAAAATATTAGTTATTATGAATAAATGGCTGAAATAGACAGCCACAAGTTACTGTAATGGTTAAATAGTTGAATTATACTAAGTGGTTGAGATAGTTTGCAAACATTATCAAATGAATTATTCATTTTTACATTAATAAACAGCTAAAGCTAATAGATAGAGGCTATTGAACTGGATTGAAATAGACAGCTTAAAGTAGTAAACAGTGGGTAAAAAGTTTAGTTAGCCAAAATAATGTACAAATGGTTGAAATGGAAAGTTAATAGCTGTCTGTAGCAGATAAATAATTTTTGCTACAAGTGGGCCAAGTACTGTAAAGCCAAAGGATAAATGGTGGAAAAGTAGTGAATAAATAGCCCAAATTGGCTAGTGAGTAACCTAGGTTTGACATTGTAGCTTAAGTAATTTCAAAATGGTTGACACAGTTTTCTAAGATTAGCTAATCAGTAAATCTGGGTCTGAACATAGACTGTATATATAGTGGACATAGCATCTGGCTCCAGAATTGAAGCCAACCCGGAAGTGTCAAAAACTTGCAATATCACGCCGTCCGCTAGGGTTGGCTCCAAAAAGCTTTTTCTCCATAGACCCCTATAGACCCTTTAATGACCCACGTCACGAATGACGTCACAGCTTTAGCTGGAGGCAAAAGAGGAGCCCGCGGCCGAGACCGAAAGGCGAAAGACTGAGGGACTGGGCTCTATCAACTTTTCTAAAATGTCGTCCTGCTGTGTTTTTGGATGCCATAATAGGAGGAATGACATTGGCGAACGCAAATTAAAGTTTTATAGGATTCCACCGAACACTCGTGCTCAGAGGGAACGAAGTTGTGGTTAAATGCACTGAGGCGAAAAGACTGGACAGAGACGATGAGCTGCAGTCAATTCCAGCCATTTTCAGTACAAAAAATCGCTAATATTCTATTTTTAAATAAAAATATTGAATTCAATTCAGTTCAGTTCAGCTTTATTCCAGACACTGGGTCCAAATACACACACCATAAGAACAAGGACACAAGACACAGAAAAAAATACAATCAAAAACAATAACCCGTTAAATATGACGAGAAACACAGGGACGCGCATCGTGAGGTGCATTTCCTTGAAAACGACCGATTCGTGGATTATATACCGACTTCAAGACATGTTTTGGACAAAATAGTTTACTGGCTTGTGTCGTCTGGATGTCCAAGGTTGGATTATGGCCCTTTTTTGTGGAATATTTTCATCTGTGTGTAATAATGAACCCGGAAATGTGAGTCGCGCCGTGTACGTTGAAGCCGTGTACAGAGAAAGGATGGATGGATATTTGTTGTTTGTCGGACAAATGTGTTTATATTACCCACTGTGGTAATCACATCTGAAAGTGGTTTATACCGGCGGATTTATGAGAATCTAAGCTTTCCATCGGCGTATAGTGTTTATATAATCGCGTTTGCAGCCTTCGGACAATCTTTAAATTCCTATGCAAATTAGTAAGTGTACCGCGGATGGTACACTGAAGTTTAACGGGTTAAAAATGCTCGAGTTTGCAGCGCAAACTATATACTCCCAGTCCCGCTTGACTTCTCGCTCCGCTTTTGCCTCCAGCATAAGCCCCGCCCACAAAAAAACGTCACAGTGTTTGTAAACAAATAAAGGGTCTATTGATTTTTGGAAAAAATAAAATTTAATAGACTGATTTTCTACAGCTCAGGATTTTTTTCCCGTTAGTTTTCATGGTCAAAATGAGAGATCAGGTGGCCGATCTTAAAATAAATCAATACTTAATTTTAAATAAATCGTTAAAGTTGGCGGAGCAAGGGGACGTGGCTATACTTGATTGACAGCAACAGAAGCCTCTGCGGTAAAACGTGGGTGGGATAAGAGAGTCCTCAGCCAATCCTGCCCCTAGTTGCTCTCTGGTCCAGCCTGTTTGATGACGCTTTTTACGTCACTGGCTCCAAAAAATCCAAAACGAAGACTAGGAAGTAGCAAAATCCGGGCTTCATTTTCTCGGCATTGAAACCAACAGGTGACGTCACGGTTAGTTTACGCCTGGGTCTGAAAAGCATTTTAAATTATTAGCTGAAATAATGACTGAACTACAAAGGTAAAAGTAACCTGTACCAGATAAATTATTCAGTAATACCAGCTAAAAGTAGTGAATAAAAGTATAAATAGTGGAAAATGAGTGATAGGTAGTTGAGATAGTTAGCTAAAATTAGCAAGCTAAAAGAATCATGGTTAAAATTAATAACCAGCTAAGACTATTAAATGGTGGCTAACAGACTAATATAAGTTATAAACTACAGGTAAAGTGTAGCAAAGAGTAAATAGTGGGAAAGTAGTGGATAAATGGCTCAAATTAGTTAAGAAATAAATTCAAATCAATAGATAAAGAAACTAATAAATGGTTGAAATAGACACTTAAATGGCTGAGTAATGTTTGTCAGGTAAACTGTTAGAATTAATAATTTCTAAATAAACTATATTATACAGTAAAAGTAACTGCAAGGAGAAGTTTAAACCAAACCACCCAAAGCTTTGGTATTTCTGTTGTGCAAAAAAATATGGAAACAATTTGCATTTTTAGTATGGATGTCTGATATTGGCATAAAAATGTAATATCGGTCAATATCGTTCTTGTTTTTTTGCCTATCATGAAAATCGGTAGAATAATGCCTGGATTTTGGCATTTACTCAGAGAAATGGAGAGTGTGAACTGTTGTTTGAGACAATTGAAAACATACATTTATATGGCATTCTTTCCATAACAAGTTAAAATAGTTTTCTTATTTTGTGCAGACAGTGTTTACATTTGGAAAGCCTTGTTGCATTTGAGAATGCATCCAATGAGGCATCACAGCAAAATTAGGCATGAAGTGTTAATTCTACAACATGAGATATGCGATGTTACCTGAAATTAGCGTAATAGCCCACATGTGTTGGTATCGGTTGATATCGGAATCGGAAATTGAGAGTTGGAAAATATCGGCATACGTTCTTGGCAAAAAAGCCAATATCGGACATCCCTCTTTTTTTTTTTAATCAGTTGATAGTGTTAAATCTCATCCAGTTTAAAATCAAGTTAGCTGAACTCCATTTATTTAGCTTCAGTTGACTGGATTGAATGGAGAAACTGCTTTAATCTGCCTGTTTGTAGTAATTCTGTTACTTTTCTCCTTTGTTTTATAAAGTGCACTGTGAATGAGGAATGTGAGAGTTAAAAAAGACGACAATGTGTTGAAATCATTTTTTGTGGTGATAATTTGATCGTCTATCGGCTTATCAGTGCGTCACCTCGTAATTTTGCCTCCGTGAAACAGCTCTGCGGCCCCGGTATGTGCGATTTTCTACATTTTATTTTTTCCTTCAACCACAGAAGCGAGATGCCTGAAATAGCTCTGATTGACAGGTATAGAGACACAGTTACTATAACAACTACCTCCTGGCTCTCATGAGCACTTCTTCTCTTCCTCTCCACCCCCCTCCTCACCTCTCCTCTTTTCATTTTCTTTTACCAGCTCTCCTTTTTTACCCCCCCCCCCCCTCCCCTCTCACCCCCTCACTATGTGCATGTGTGGGTGTAGAGGGAAGAGATTATGAAAAAGAACTCGACTGCAATATTCCTTCACATGGAGATGTTTGTGTTGCAAGATAGAGAGGCCTGGCACCAGCTATTGGATCTAACCTGTGTGGGTGAGGGTAGGCGAGAGTGGGAAGATGAAACATGCTTATACAACACGGGCAAATAAGCCTTTTATATTCTTTTCGTGTTTCCTTTTCGGTGCCTGTTCCTCTGTCAGGTTGAGCCGCTCCGCTTGTATAATCAAGCCGGTCCACCGCGTTGTGTTGCTGCATGTGTGTGTGGGCGTCTTTGCATGCATTTGTGTCAGCTAGCTAGCGGCACAGTGAGGCCACCCGATATGATGAGTGAATTTCAAGCACGATAGGATCTAGTGGGACTGACACCGGAGAGCACAGATAGAAAGTGTGTGTTGAGCTGCTGGGAAGAAGACGGACGTCATTGCTGCCACCTGCTTTAGCGGGACAAAGGCCAGACACACACACACACACACACACACACACACACACACACACACACACACACACACACACACACACACACACACACACACACATATATATATTTGCATATGCAGACAGCCAAGCAGAGGTCAAAGCAATCTCTTAACATAGCATTAATGATATGATTTACTTAACCTTCTTACGCTCCACCTATCTCAGGCCCTCCTCGTTCTCCTCCTGTCAGCGCTCCTCTCCTCCCCCCCCCTGTCCCTGCCTCTCCCTTTCATCTCCCCGTCTCTGAGTCATCACACCGGGTGAGAGGTCTGAGGAAAACAAGCTGCCAGAGTTGGACATGCCATAACAATGCAGCACCTGTCAGGCTGTGTGTGTACCTGTGTGAGTACATGTGCATGCAGCTGTCTCAGAGCGTCTGTCATCAGGAGGAAGCGGGGAACATTTCCAAGTGCTACTGTAAATACAAAGACCATCTACTGTCTCTGTGTGTGAGTGTGTGTGTTCTCGCCGCTGTGGGTTTTCTCCAGAAGTTGTCGCTTTATTGATTGGTTGTCTCGCTTTGTGGCAGGAAATGAGACGGCCGGTCTCAACACCTGCGTGACCCCGACCACAAAGGGCCCCGCTCTAATGATCTGAGCTCGGCTGCCTGGGTCTTGTGCTGCAACTTGGCTCAGACCTGATCAATAGCACACCCATCAGATATCCTCCTCCTGTGTGTGTTTGTGTGTGTGTTTCAGATCGAATAATGAGAGCACCTGTAGAGGTCTCTACTCCCCTTTCTGCTTGTTGCAAAAGTTGGTGATTTAAAAAGAAAAAAAAAATAACTGAGCTGCACTGCAAAAGCTCAAAATCTTACCGAGTCTGTTTGTCTGATTTTTAGTCAAAATGCCTCATCCCACTCGATTTAAGATAAATTCACTTAGCAAGTGACATTTAAGCAAGATGGAGGGACTTGTTTTAACCCTCCTGTCACCCTGCGGGTCAAAATTTGACCTGTTTAAAAGTTTGAAAATATGGGGGGGGGGGGGAAATCTATTTTCACAATGAAACTTCTGCTGTCTACTTTTTCAACATTTTTGGGAAATCTTTGAACTATTTTTGGTGCAATAAAGAAATGTTAAAAATGTTTCTTTAAGAAAATTCACGTAAAAATCAACCAAAATCCAGCAAATTTTGCTGGATTTTGGTTGATTTTTATGTGAATGTTCTCAAAGAAAATATTAGAAGTTTTACTGATATAAATGTAATCACTTTAGATATTTTTAGGATTTTTTTGAAAGATGTTTACTCATTTTTTTAAAAAATATTTACAAGAATTTTCTTGCCAAATTTAGGGGATTTTTTAAAAATAAATCTTCTAAGGGAAACTTTTAAAGAATTATTGGAATTTTCTTCCTGAAGTTTTTGCAAATTTTCAGAAATTTGGGGATTTTTTTGCTGATTTTTTTGGAATTTTTTCAGACAAGGAAACAATATTTTTTTGGAGCCTGTAAATGAAAACAGCAGGAGGGTTAAGACAATGCATGTTAAATATCTTAGATCAAACAATTTTGAAATTATCTTGTTTTGAGTTGTATTTTACGAGAAAACTCAAACTACGTTTAACACATCTCAAATTAGAAGGTTACATGAAAGCAAAAATCTATTTTTGAGTGAAAAACTACTATTTTGTAGCATATCTGGCTTATTTTAAGACACCTAAGCTTGACAATCCTGGTAAAATATAGTTTAAAATAAGTTTTCCCAGCCAATTTTAAGATCTGAATATTCTAAATATCATATCTTATTTCAAGAAATCTTACCTAGCCATTTTCTCTTGTTCTATTGGCTGATTTTTATTTATTTATTTAAAGGTAAAAATTCTTTGAAATAACTTTTTCTTTTACTTGTTCTGAGAGGGGCATTTTTTCCAGTGCGTGCATCAGGTTGCTAAGTGCTTTCACATTGATCTACTTGACGCAGCAGTTTGACCAGCTGAACTCTCTTCTGTGCTGCTGATGTAAACTTGTGCAGATCTCCGATAATTTCAGGTGATTTCTGCACCGTTCACACGGCGAGGGGCGATAATTCAGAATTAATTAGGCTACGACACGCGAGGGGGAAGGCGCAGCCCATAATAAGACATTTAAAACAGGATGGGATCTGGTATCCAAGTGCAGGGTATCCATAGAGACTGTTGCTATGGCGGAGAGAAATCTCACCTCATTAGGAACAAATATAAATAGCCCTGCGACTCAGCTTATGGTCATGATGCCCACGGCTGAGAGAACTCGGAGCTCAGAGGCTTCCCGGTCAAACAATACGGGGATGAGCGTCAGGATGCAGTGAAAAATGGAGGAAAGGATTAAGAGAAGGAGAGGAAATGAAGATGATTTGTGAAGATTGAGTCCCTGATGATGGGAGACAGAGGGGAGGAGGAGGAGGAGGAGGATGTACAGTATGTGAAAGAAGATGGATGAGGAGGGGAGAAAAATGAAGCTGGAAAGAAAGTTTGTCACGTTTGTTTTTACACTTGAATTTAAAAAAAAAAGCCCCACTGCACTTTGTTTAAATGTTGTAAAGATACCAACGCAGAAGTGCAAAAGATCTCATGGCTAAAAAAGCATAATGAGACGGTATGAATGACTTGTGAAAATACAACTGAATTATATATTTATTTTATCTCCAAGAACTGACTTTTGCAGAACTGGCTTTTTTTTTTTTTTTTTTCCCTTCTCCCAGCAACAATGAGCGAAGAGGAAGAAAAAAGGAGAGAGAGGAGGGGAGTGAGAAAGAAGAAGGCAGGAGTTGTGGGAGGAAAGAGTTTTGGGGGAGGGTGAGGATGCGAGAGAGGTTGACAGCCAAGTAGAGAGGAGACGGATGGGAGCAAAGTGAAAAGTGGAGACATCCACCACTGATTGCATCAACAGGTCTGAGCCCCTCCAGGTATGCTGCAGTGCACCGACCGCAGTGTTACTACACTATTGACTCATCCCCATTGTTGACTGTCCGGAGGTTCTGTATGGACTTCCTCTTTGCTTCCTGTGTTTGTTTCGTTTCACTTTCTCTTCCTTTGTAGCCGCCTGTCGCTCTTCACATTGAGTGTGTGGCAGCAGCGTTAGATTAAGTGTGTTTCTATGGCGTTTAGTCATCAAGGCTCAGTGACAGCTGAAAGTCTGCGCGGTGACATAAGACCAAAGAGGCTGTGTTTACTCTGCGTATCCCTGCTCCTGTTCAAACCTGCGAGCGTATTACATCAGAAATCTGACTGGATCCTTTCATTTCCACGCAGCACTGTACTTCATTAGCTGCACAGCGCAGGACAATAACAGCATCTTCCCCCTGTCTCACCTCTCAGCGTTAATTGCACTTAAACTGCAGAAATCCGGCCTCTTTAAGAGAGAGATTATATTAAATCTTACAACAAAATCAGCCGGAGATCCATTTGCATTGCGAATGCCCTCACATCAGTGGCTGCTGTGTAGACTTTGCAAATTTCAGGCAAACCGATGGGTCAATTAAGGCAGAAAAAGCAGAGAGAGACTCCCTCCTCTCGATGCAAATAAACCTTAAAAGCTTGTCGCGGCTTCCTGTTCTTCAAAGCTAAATGGTTTTCTCTGCCTTTGTTGTGAACAGTGTGTTTTCGACTCGGGGAACAAAGGTGTCTGCGACTGAGAGATGAAAACTGCGACAACTGATGAAGATGGTATGGAGTTCAGACGTACGTTTGTGTGGGCTGTCTAATTGAGGAGATTGTTTGATTCCTCTCCCTCTGTGTTTCTCCCTCTGAAGACCTGTCAAACTCGCAATCAGCGGAAAACAACGCGCATAGACGGATTGGAGGAGAAAGAGTGGAGATGGAAAGACGGCGTTTAGGAAGAAAAGGAGGGAGTTTACGCCCACCGCCTAAAGAGATGAGAAGACAGGCAGAGGAGGGGAGAATTTGTGGAGGAAGCAGAGTGTGTGAGTGCCAGAGCTCATCAGCCTGTCAAACATCCGTTATAGACCACAAACCCACACAGCCACTGCACTGCTGAGGTCTATCACTTAACAGGTGCACTTCCTTCACCTTCACACACACTTTATGCACTCTGATCCTGCGTGCATCTTCTCAGTGTGTGTGTGTGTGTGTAGGTGGCCACATTTACGCAAACCAAGTTTGTCCACAGAGCAAAAGGCCGTCTTGGCTGATTTCCATGCAGCGGAAGGTGATCCACACTGAGTCACTCTCATTGATCAGAAAATAAAACCAGTCGGGTGGATTCTTCATAGCGATGCTTCTTCGCAGCTCTCCTGAGCACCTAAACTGTTTTAGCACAATCTGCACTCTCAGCCCAACCCACGTTTGAACCCGTATTATTCCTCACTGTGCTCGGAGTTTTGTAATTCTGACTGCTGACGCACTGCATCTAAATTCATCATCCACTTTACCCGAGGGTGTTACAGCAGGGTTTTGTTTGTCTGTTTGTTTCTTCTAATGCCTCGGATACCCCCTCCCTCCACCCCAGATTTAGGTGCAGTTTGGACCAGAGGACGTTGCATAAAGTTGAGGTTAATGCTTTTTGTTGTGGGCGGGAAACAAAGCAGCGTGTGAGATCTCTAATTAGAAGCGTGAGTCACTGTGTGAAATCAGTGAATTGTACGTTTGAAATCCCGGACCTCAGAATGCAAACTGTACTCCTTTCGGCTTCATTAGCAGTTTCTCCATCTTCACATATATTTGCACCTAAATTAGCCGTTTGCAAGGCTAAATGTCGGTGACATCTGCCTGCATCCTACCAATGAGAATGATGATATCTGTGTTACTAATGTGATCCTTGTTGTGATGCAGAATTGTGACTCTGGGTAGATTATATGCTATTTTAAGACGTAACCTTTCCTCACCTTTTTATCACAGAAAACGAGTTTCTGTGGGGATACTGGCATGTAAGAAGGTACTATTATTAGTGGAACTCATGCACATTTATATTTATGGCGTAAAAAATGAACATGTTTGGCCACTTGGAGGTTTAGAATCACTAAAATATCATCACATTTCTTGGGATATTTCAATAATAGAGGTCCTCAGTCACTCTAAGCTCTAATTGGAAGCAACCAATCAACAGTACATACCCTAGAAATGCTCCTGATTATGTCTTATAGTGCAACAGCAAGTGGGAATGTAATATTTACATTATAAAATAAGACATTATTAACAGCTGAATACTATCACAGTCACTAAAATCAGCCAGTAAGGGATGAAACAGAATGCCCAGATCTAATTTTATTAAAATCTACACCATCATTATAATGCAGACAGTTTCCAGGGTTTGAATTATGAAGCCTCCACTCAGCATGTTTACCTCATTTGAATAAAGAAGCTGGTCCTGTGCAGCGTGGCGACCATTATTCTTATCCCGAGCCAGAGTTCACATGAAAGCGAAATCATGAAAATTATGTATTCTTAATTAGAATTAATGTAGCTTTAAAGAAAGGCTGCGTCTCACCGAGGTTAGGAAGCAAAGGAGGAGGTCTATTTGTCTGTTTCTTGTCTGTGGCTGTCTAGTCACCCGGCCACATGCTCCATCATGGTTTAAATATTCATAGGCCGCCGTCTGAATATTCATGAGGCCCCTATTAATATTTATGAGCTTCACTTGTTGAGGTGTCACTCGATCTCTTGTACAGCCGTGCGCACACAGACATTTACACACACTGATGATCAAAGCAGATAGCTATGTCGACATGGGCAGCGGTGTAAGTTGCAGTCGTGATGTTATGGTAAATAAAAACTGTCTCTTCTCGTTTGCAATTAAGCAACCTCCAGAAGAGCCTGAATATGGAAAAAGAATTTGGGAAAGAAGCCCATTGTTGCTGTTTTATTTTTATCTAGAATTTGCAGGAGCACCTCCAGAAATGTTTCATAGGGACGGCGAGATGGGGCTCCTGGAGAATCTTGGGCTGCTCCACAAAAAAACAGAAGTTTCGTGCAGAAATTCTATTATACTGGTGTAGCATAGAGGCTAGTTGAAAACTAGATCAGTGTGAGCGTTAAGAAATCACATGCAGGTAGAGTTAATATTTTGGTTATTTGGATGACCACGATTCAAAATAGATCAGAGATGCCACAGAGTATTTCATGCTAAAGTTTAATCATAGTCAGTGCATTAAATGTTTATTTATGCTTCAACATGGAAAATTCTGTGAGGCTGGGGTTATAATTTATCATAATAATAGACAACAATGCAAAATACTCTATCTGTAGTCATCACTGTGTGTTTCTGAGCCACGTCTCACCCACAGCACTGTTAAAAACTTCATTTTTAATATAGTTTTTTGTTGGATACTATGTTATTCCAAAATTTGACATCAAGATTTTGATTCCAAATATCATTATCTCGCTCCTTAATTATAAATAATCTGCCTTGACACTGACAAAACCATTTTGGTCGAGCTGTCGTCATGATATCAGACTTTCATTACCCAACTATCGTGGCTAAAATAATTCATGGTAATTGTATCTTTGCATTATCTATTTTAAAAATGCTTTTTTTTGGGTGCATATAAAGCATCTTTCTTTCGTCTGTCCTCTCCTCTACATGGTTTTGCATGGCAGCAGTAGTCACACGCTGTGGTAGGAGCTACGCTGGCTAGATCTGGCATCGTCCTCTATGTTTTTTTTCCCTTTTTGGGGGGGTGGTGGCAACCAGCTGTAAGGTGTAATACCACCACCTGCTACGTTGGAGTGACAACCAGATAGTTACTGGCACTGGATTCTTAGGATATTATCATGTGTATGTTGTCAGCATATCAGTATTTAATGTTTTTAAATGTCATAGTTATGATCAGTACCAGTATAATAGGCAATGAGCTAACTTTTACATTCCTGGTATGTAGATTTTGTAATGCTTCGGCCGGAACATACTAATACAGGTATTTTCTGCTTCCACTGATTAAAATGTTCACCCATACAACCATTAACACCAAGAATGCAAAAACAAACAGGCCTGGCTATCAACTATAAAGCTAATAGCTTTATAGTGTTTTTGGGTGAAGTGAACAATGCCAAGTTCAGTTGTAAACTTGTAGCTGGTCGTACATATCTGCCATATCTCCAGTGATGCTGCTCCAGATTCATGCTCATTACAAAATGTAACGCTGTTCATGCAGGAATTGATTTTTATTTTTTAAATCTGTGCATTATGAAGCATTTAAGTAGCTTAAGTTCTATTTCTATGTGGATGAGTTGCCCAAAGGTTGAAAGTATAGATTGAGAATAATGTTTGTTTTGCAAAATATCTATATCTTCAGTCTTTGTGCCAAGTAAAGCTGTTGGCTGCAACTTTATATTTAGCAGATATGAATCTCATCAAACTCTCAGCAAGAATGCAAATTAGCATATTTCCCTAAATGTTAATCCATCCAAATAACATACACCATGGGAAATAAAAAGTTCTTAAAACTTGTAAAGTTAATAATGGACTCGCTATTGAGTAGCCTAGTAAGGGTGCTGTGAATGTTTTTTTTTTTTTTTTTGTAAATAATTGATATTGTAAAACCTTACTTTATATGTCTACCAGAAGAGTCAGTGAGTTCACCGTCTACTGCCTCCCTGAGAACACGACCACTCTAACCCCAGTTCCAGTAAAGGCCTTAAAACAGACGTTTCTGCACCTCAGTGATGCGCTAGAACTGATGTAACACTACCACTCACACACACACACACACACACACACACACACACACACACACACACACACACACACACACACACACACACACACACACACACACACACGCACGCACGCGCGCGCATGCTAACACACAGTCAGCTGTGCACTTTCTAATGAGTGAGTTTATGTAACAGACTACAACAGTGGTATTTCTGTGCACGCGCGACGGGAAACGAGCGCCGCTGAGTCGCAGTCCTGTGTGCACACATGTCAGCCATCCTGCCAGAACCAGCAAACAGCAGGTGTGTGTGTGTGTGTTTCCGCTATGTCACTTCTTTTTTCAAATTTTAGATTGCATGCAGGCCAGCTGTCCATGGATGAACTGTTCAAGTGGACAAAAAATGATCTCTAATTCGATTAGGCTGCATTTGTGTTGAGGATGATGTAAAATCGTCTTTTCAGTCCGTGAAGTGTCACTAAACCATGACAGACCTGTGTGTGTGTGTGTGTGTGTGTGTGTGTGTGTGTGTGTGTGTGTGTGTGTGTGTGTGTGTGTGTGTGTGTGTGTGTGTGTGTGTGTGTGTGTGTGTCAGAAACAGACCAGTGATGCACACACACAGCAATGCCTGCGAGCATTTGGATGACGCACATCCTGAGGCTCAGTCATCTCCGTAGTTTGTGGTTGTGCCATTGAGTCTGTTTGGTGTTTTACCCCTAAGGTCATATCTGCAGTATGTGTGAAGTGTTTTCTGTTGTACAAACTGTATATGTAAGATTCACACAAAAGCCATATTTACTCTTGATCTTGACAGTGACAAAATAATAACTTAGAGCTGCTGGTGCCATATGGTATTTATTCTCGCTTATGGGAAGGTCAATTTTATTTATTTTCAAAACAAGTAGACGAAAGTGACATTCAAAGAATGCCAAATATCACAAAAGTAAAATCTAAATACAGTTCTCGATCCCCAGAATTAATGCTAGCTCTCTAGGTAGTAGATAAAAGGCTGCCGGATGTTATCTGTCTGTCCTTTGACAAGAACTTTATACTTTCAAATAATATCAACTAACTAACAGAGACATAATTTGACTATGGGAACTTCCTTTTTGTGCACTGGAGAATATTCTTAACGCTGATTACGTGATAAGAGAGAATTTGTTGTTTTGTCTTCTTAAGTGTTGAATTGGTTCAGAGAATCTCCCAAAACTATTAAAGCAGGGTCTGGTTCAATATAGATATTAACAACTTCATAGAGTGTTTAAAAAGTTCAGACCAGAGATTTTCTATTTTAGGACAAAGGGTGAGTCTGTGAAGTAGTTTTGTCTCCTCCGAGCTACATTTATCACATATCGGAGGGATCTTCTTGTGTAATTTTGTCTTTGAATAATGGAGTCTGTGAATGACTTTGAACTGAATGAGACCAGAATTAATGGAACAAGAATGAATCTGCTCGGGACTTGATACTCCTATCAGCTTGCAGATCTGTGTTTCTGGTTGATTCTTCCATTTGGTCTTGATTGCTTTCTCTACCGGGCATGTATATAAAAAAAACATACAGAAGATAAATCCTGTTTAAAATTAGCTGCATAGTTCCTGATTTGCAGCAAGCTGAAGATGCTTTTTATGCATGTAGGACGTCCATGATGAGGAAAAGACGCTACATGCACAGAAATGACACTGACTGTACGTATTATATGTCCTTCAAGTGCAAAAGAACAATAACAAATGAAGCTGATGCTGGATTTTCTTGTTATTGGAGTGAAGAACCCAAATAGGCCGGAATATCAACCATGCAAGATGACTAAGAAAAGTCTAAGAACTGCATTCTTTTATCTGTTTATCTGTTTCTAAATGAATGGGTCTAATCAAGTGATCAATCAATAACTGAACATCTGGGACTAGATTAAAGCACACACATTACATGGGAATGAAGGGAAGATTAGCAGAACCCTCAGATCTAAGCAGGTGCAGCCAAGTTCATTATGTTGGTGAAGGATGGCTGCAGACAGAGCCATCATTGGATCAGGACATTTGACCTCAGTATGTCTAAAACAGAACTGGCAGAGACATGAGGCTTGGCAACATTCAACATTCAGTCATCCACGTAACCAGATACATTATTGCTTACGTCTGTTGTGGTGAAACCGGAGAAGGAGAGGGCTGGATGATTCAGAATCAGAGGTAATTTGGCACACACATGCTGATAAAGCTCTCCAAATACACAAGCAGTAGACATGATATATTCAAATTTACCTCAAATTCACATAAGTGCTTCTAAAATTTGAGCAACAACCCAGCTTCCACACCCAACTATACCAAAAGACAGCAATTTATCTGTTGTTTTCACCACTTACTTAAACCATTCTATCTATTCAGCTTCTCTACTTGAGTGCAATTTTAAGCATTTCCCTTAATCCTCCTGTTGTCTTCATTTACGGGAACCAAAAAAATATTGTGTCCTTGTCTCAAAAAAAAAAAAAAATCAAAAAATTCAGCAAAAAAATTCCACAAATTTCTGAAAATTTCCAAAACCTTCAGGAAGAAAATTCCAATAATTCCTTAGAAGTTTCCCTTAGAAGTTTTATTTTTTTAAAATCCCCCAAATTTGGCAAGAAAATTCTTGTAAATATTTTTTAAAAATTAATAAAAATCTTCCCCCCAAAAATACCAAAAATATCTAAAGTGATTACACAGTATTTGCTATTTCACTTTAAAACTCAACAAAACTCAGTATTTGCTTATGAGATTCTGTAAGAAACCAAAAATTCTGCACTCCTCAGTGCAACCATGAAGCCAATAATCATTCAGCTGTGACCAACAGTCATGTAACAAAAATTTCAGAGACTTTTTGATTGAAGGGCAGGCTGTGTTTCTACAGAGATGACTTGAGAAAAGTCCATCCATCCATTCTCTATACACCGCTTTATCCTCACTGTGGTCGCGGGGGTGCTGGAGTCTATCCCAGTTGACTCGGGTGAAGGCAGGGGACACCCAGAACAGGCCACCACTCTGTCACAGGGCTACATATACAGACAAACAATCACACTCACTGTAGAAAAGGCCCCAAAGTTCATTCATGTTCACACTATGTTACGTTTATTTCACATATTCTGTGTCATTGGGGTCTTTAAGGGGCAGGGCATTGCCCATGTGAAACGAGCATGATGAGTGATGTCATATGATGGTATGCTGCGTGATAGAGGAGTGAGTGATGCATGAGAGAGCAGTTGGGAGAGTCAGCTCGTCAGACGTGGTTGTGCGTGCATGTAAAGTAAGTATTGTTTGAGTGCTATATGTGATGTTGTGTCTAGTTAATGTTAGTGTCAGGTTCATTTTCTGTGTTTATTTCTTGATTCAAACACTGTGCCTTCGTTAAGTTATGGTTGTAACTGGAAGAAGTGTATTTTCGCCGTCTGATGTTGTAGCGTCAAGTTGCTGCTGCGCTGAGCGCATCCGCGGTACTTCCGGTTACACAATAAGAGTCCGTCTATGTATATATATTAAGGATATATTATTTTGAAGGCCAAAGAGGAAGTAATTTGTTAATATATGCCGAATACGGCAGTATGTGTGTTCGAAGATGATTGTGGATAAGTTTATAGATATAGAGCTTTAGTTTACGTTTCTGTTTCTATTGTTTGTGTATTTAGGTATAAACCATTAAGATGTGTTTATTATTATTATTATTTCTTGCAGAAAAACCACAACCACAACTAAAGTTCCAGTGAGTAACAGTCAACGGCGTCTCTGTGCCTTTATTCATACTCTGAAGACACCTGGCCTTAAGTAGTGTTCTGGCCGACACTCCCTGTGTGAATCCGGTGATAACACAGAACCAGTGCTGAATCCAAGTCAGTTTAGGAAACCTCCCTTACACTCACATTCACACCTACGGATAATTTAGAGTTATCAGTTAACCTCAGCATGTTTTTGGACTGTGGGAGGAAGCCGGAGTACCCGGAGAAAACCCACGCATGCACAGGGAGAACATGCAAACTCCATGCAGAAAGATCCCAGGCCCACCCCAGGATTTGAACCAGGGATCTTCTTGCTGCAAGGCAAAAGTGCTAACCACTATTCCACTGTGCAGCCCACTTGAGAAAAGTATGGAAGCAAAATAAAAATCTAAGTAGTAAAATGTTTTTAATATGTAGAGCCACCATTTTTTCCAGGGCTGGTAACATTTGTGAACACTTGGTTTTATCACTTATGGCAAGATAGATAATTAAATAAATTCAACTTTTGTTTTTTCTTTTATTGTAATTCATGGCACCATAAGATTTTTGAGTTCCCTCTCATAGCCATGGTTGTGCTGTTTCCACTGAGGTACAGGACTTTTTATTTCTGGAAAAAAAAAGGCCTCTATTGAGAAGATATGACAGAAGCAAAAAATGCCCAGAAAGTGCTCAGGGTTCAGAAGTTTCCTTCTAGCTGTAGCTTCATACTTGTGCAGCGTCCACAGCAGGTACGAGGGAAGATAATGATGGAAAAGACATGAGTCATGTCATCGAACAGCTTACGATGGCAGCTGTCAGTCTTCTTGTGCTACAGCTTCTCACTTATGACTGGAGATCACCGGTGTCATAATTAATCACCACAAAAAGAAACCAACAAACAGAAGGACACAAATATCAGACATACGTTTCTTTAGGCTATGTCATGCTGCCTAGCAAGCACATTTTTTGTCAAAAATCATATCGACGGCTGCTGTATATTTGTTTTACTGCCGAGTTGGATATTTGAGGGTTAAAAATGTCTGTTTTTCATAGCACTTTAAAATTCAATGTACCTTTAAAAAGCCCGTCAATGGGTGATTTAACCTTAAACCACCAGCAGAGTGTGCTGGGGCATCACTGCTCAGCTTAACTTACTGCTGTTAAAGCAACACAGTTAGTAAATTTGAGTTTGATGTAGGTTTATTAGGAAACAATCTCAGCTTGATAAAGATAAAACTGATGAAATTCGGCATTTCCACTTGAACTGGCCTCTTCTGCCATACAACTAACTGAGCGTTTAGACAAAGAGTAAGTGGCTGGTGAAGAAGACAGAGACTATTCTGGAAATTGTCCTATGTAAGGGATCAAAAACACTAAAAACACTAATAATAATACAACTGATTGATGTAGGCTGCAGATCTGAAAAGTGAAACCAGTGCTATTGTGACTTAAGCCTGCAATCTCTCCAACAGCCAGCAGGGGGAGACTCATCAAGATGCAAACAGAAATCTAAGTCTAAGAGAGAATGACCCTACTTCTCCCTTGATTAATTAGCTGTGTAGACAAATTTCCTAATGATTTGTAGTTTCTCTTGTTAGGTTCAAGTGTCTTTCAATACAATGTGATCTTAGTTTTCCAAATAAAGCCACATTTAAAGTTAAATAGGCAATCAACAAGGGGTATGGTTTTGGGGCAGCATGATTGGCAAGTTGCTACCATATGGGTATCTGGACAACTCCTCCACTCCTCCCAAAAAATAAAACCACAATGATGGCCATCAGATTCCAGGTTTATGACTTCAGAACAGCAGTTCACAAACCACATCATGATGGCTACAGTTGTGTTTTGTTTGTAATAAAAGTGTGAATGTCAGATCAGTGGCTTGCCAAAAGTTGAAGGCTCTACATAATGTCATTGGCTCAGCATGCCTCACATGAGAAGCAGATATGTATTCACACATAAATTAACTAAATACAGTTTGGAAACTATATGTTAATAAATGCTAGCAGGACTACCAAGGGCACAGAATAACGAAGCAATTTTAATTTCAGAGTTATTTTTGCATTATATTTGCAGAATATGTACCATGATTATGTAACGGTTCTTCTCTATACCCCCGTTAGCCATCGGTTGTAGCCGTTACATTTCAAGACATTGCCTTGATCAAAGTAGTTTAGTTCAATGGAGACATTCATGTTTTCTCGCTTTGTTGGGGACTTGTGTACATTTTGGATCTATCAGAGCTATCAGAGAAAAAACCCTTGTAATAGGAACAATTTACAAATACAAAATTGGAAATTATTTCTAACATGATATGACATGAAGATGGAATTAGTCTACAGACATGAGAGTGATCAAGAATCCCTGTGAAAATAGTAGTGTTTGTGTCCCAAACTGCCCCAAAAACAAAAGTAATGAATAAATGATGTTCATTATCCTAAAGATACCTGAATGTTTGTTTGTTGAGTAACTCTGCTTACATTTCTTTGATAGGAGTGAGGCTTTGCTCATTTTGCTCAAGTTTTTTACATTAATGTAACACATCTGGCATATATTCAGTGTCTGGTTTTTCACTAATGTCATAAATATATACCCAGAGTGAATCTGCCTGCAGGCAAAAAGCAAGTTTAGCTGTATCTTAGCTTTTAGCTGGCTTGTTTCCTCCATGAAATATGCATCATGTTAGCTGAGTAGAATTGATAGACATCTGTCAAAGTGAAGTGGTTTAAGAAAGAAATACCAGCAACACATATAAATTCACCTCTAAATACTAGTTTTATGGGTTTCCTGCAAGCTGATTGTGTAATGTATGAGTTAATATGACATTGTGGAAACTCCATGACAGGATACACTTCTATTGATCGAGGATGCAAATAAGCATTTCACCACAATTTAAAAGACATAAAAGATGAAATGACATTGAGACATTGAATCATCCACTGATGATTTCATTGAGGTTGCCAGTGCTTGGCTCAGGAGTATTGACTGGAATTACTTATCAGGAAGCATTTATGACCAAAATATTAAACCAGCCTGTGGGGTAATGTCATAAGAAAGCTTGTCAATTGGAGATTTAAATGAATAAATGTGGAGCCAATATGTATTTGCAGGGAAATGTCCTTATTAGCGTCTTTACTTCGAGTTGATTCGATCAAGGCT